>NW_027183658.1:0-130051 GCF_041296385.1 Aphelocoma coerulescens | reverse complement strand
AACCCAACCGTGGTCAACCCAACCATGGTCAACCCAACTGTGGTCAACCCAACCGTGGTCAACCCAACCGTGGTCAACCCAACTGTGGTCAACCCACCCGTGGTCAACTCAGTCATGGTCAACCCATCATGGTCAACCCAACCATGGTCAACCCAGCTGTGGTCAACCCACTTATGGTCAGCCCAGTCATGGTGAACCCACCTATGGTCAACCCAACCATAGTCAAGCCAACCATGGTCAGCTCATCATGGCCAACTCAGTCATGGTCAACCCAGTGTGGTCAACCCATCATGGTCAATCTCATCATGGTCAACCCAACCATGGTCAGCTCATCATGGTCAACCCACCTGTGGTCAACCCACCCATGGTCAACTCAGTCGTGGTCAACCCATCATGGTCAATCTCATCATGGTCAACCCAACCATGGTCAGCTCATCATGGTCAACCCACCTGCGGTCAACCCACCCATGGTCAACTCAGTCGTGGTCAACCCATCATGGTCAACCCAACCATGGTCAACCCAGCTGTGGTCAACCCACTCATGGTCAACTCAGTCATGGTCAACCAACTCAACTGTGGTCAACTTAACTGCAGTGAACCCAACCATGGTCAACCCACCCATGGTCAGCTCATCATGGTCAACCCAACTGTGGTCAACCCATCACGGGGTGGTGGTGGGGATCAAAATTGGGGTGGACCCCAAAACCCACCAGAGGAGAAGTTGTTTTGAGGGGCGAGAAGGTGGAATTTTGGGTGGAGAAGGTGGATTTTGATGGGAAAAGGTGGATTTTTGGGCAAAAGGGTGGATTCTGGGGGAGAAGGTGGAGTTTTGTGAGACAAGGTGGAATTTTTGGAGGGAAGAAGGTGGATTTTGGGAGAAAAAAGGCGGATTTGGGGGGAAAAAAGGTGGATTTAGGTGGAAAAGGTGGATTTTGGGGGGAAAACTTGGATTTTTCATGGAAAGGCTGAACTTTTGGGGGAGAAAATGTGGATTTTGTGAGGAAAAGGTGGATTTTTTGAGGAAAAAGTGGATTTTTTGGGAGACAAGGTGGATTTTCCGGGAGAAAGCTGGATTTTTGGGAGGAATGGTGCATTTTTGGGGGGGCAAGCAGGATTTTGGGGAGAAAAGTTGGATTTTTGGGAGGAATGAGGGTTTTTTGGGAGGAAATGGAGTCGTTTTGAGGGGATGGGGGCTTTTCAGTGGGAAAAGGGTTTTGGGGGGAAAAGACAGATTTTTTGATGGACAAGGAGTGGTTTTTTTGGGAAAAATGCATTTTTGGGGAAAAAAAGCATTTTTTTTAGGCAAAAAAGGCATTTTTTTGGGGAAAAAAAGGCATTTGGGGGGGAAGGCATTTTTTAGGAGAAAAAGACATTTTTTAGGAGAAAAAGGCTTTTATTTTGGGAAAAAAGGCATTTTTTAGGAAAAAAAGGCATTTTTTGGAGGAAAAAAACATTTTTTAGCAGAAAAATACATTTTTGGGAGGAAAAAGGCTTTTTTGAGGGAAAAAGGCATTTTTTAGCAGAAAAAGGCATTTTTGGGGGGAAAAAGGCTTTTTTTTAGGATAAAAAGGCATTTTTTAGGAAAAAAGGCTTTTTTTTTTGGGAAAAAGGCATTTTTTAGCAGAAAAAGGCCTTTTTTTGGGGAAAAAGGCATTTTTTAGGAGAAAAAGACATTTTTGGGAGGAAAAAGGCATTTTTTGGGGGGAAAAGACACATTTTGGAAGAAAACTCTCTTTCCCTGGCCCTAAACATCTTTGGTGTGGCGGGAAAAGCCATTTTTTGGTCGGAAAAGTGCTTTTTTTCACGGGAAAAACTCCATTTTTGGGCCCAAATCGGCCTTTTTGCACAATTCTTTCTTTCCGGGGCGGGAAAACGGATTTTTGGGGCGGGTTTTTTTGGGGTTTTACCTCTTGTAGACCACCTTGAGGTCCCTCCACTCGAGGAAGCTGCACATTTTGGGTTTCCTGGCCAGCACCACCTGCATGAGCTCCCGGACCATCTTCTTCTTGTCCTTGTCGGCCGTGGCCAGGTACCACTTCTGCAGCCGCAGCTTCCCTTGGCGGCTGAACAGCAGCATGAACCGCATCTGGGGGGGCTTGGGGGGTCACTGGGAGGGACTGGGAGCACTGGGAGAGGATTTGGGGCAGTTTTGGGGTGATTTGGGGGCGTTTGGGAGCTCGGGGAAAGGGTTGGGAGCGGGGGATTCTGGAGCTGCAGCTTCCCTTGGCGGCTGAAAATCGGCTGCAGCCGAGTCCGGGGGGGACTGGGGAGGTCACTGGGAGGGACTGGGAGCACTGGGAGGGGATTTGGGGCAGTTTTAGGGTGATTTGGGGGGGGATTTTGGGGGTCTGGGGATGGATTTGGGAGGGGTTGGAGGTCTGGGGATGGATTGGGGGGGGATTTGGGGGTCTGGGGATGGATTTGGGGGGGATTTGGGGGTCTAGGGAGGGATTTTGGGGGTATTTGGGGTGCTAGGAAAAGATTTTGGGGGGATTTGGGGGTCTGTGGATGGATTTTGGGGGTATTTGGGGGTCGGGATGGACTTTGAGGGGATTTGGGGGTCTGGGGATGGATTTTGGGGGGGATTTGGGGGTCTAGGGAGGGATTTGGGGCTCTGGGGATGGGTTTTGGGGGGGTGTTGGGGGTCTGTGGATGGATTTTGGAGGGATTGGAGGTCTGGGGAGTGATTTTGGGGGGTTTGGGGGTCTGGGGGTGGATTTGGGGGGGATTTAGGGGTCTGCAGATGGATTTTGGGGGTGTTGGGGGTCTGGGGATGGATTTTGTGGGATTTGGGAGGCAGGGGATGGATTTTGGGGGTATTTGGGGGTCTAGGGAGGGATTTGGGGCTCCGGGGATGGGTTTTGGGGAGGTGTTGGGGGTCTGGGGATGGATTTGGGGGGACTGGAGGTCTGGGGAGTGATTCTGGGGGTCTGGGGGTAGATTTGGGGGGATTTGAGGGTCTGGGGGTGGATTTGGGGGTCTGGGGAGGGATTTTGGGGGGCTTTGGGGGCTGGGGATGGATTTGGAAGGGATTTGGGGGTCTGGGGATGGATTTGGGGGGATTTGGGGGTCTGGGGATGGATTTTGGGGGGATTTGGGGGTCTGGGGATGGATTTTGGGGGGATTTGGTGGGGCTGGGGAGTCACGTGATGCCGGGGGGAGGGGAAGAGGTCACGTGGGAACGGATCCCGGGTGGGGAGGGGGCTTTCTCCCCGTGAGGAACCCTTGCCCAGGTCAGGGGGTCAAAGGTCAAAGGTCAACCCCAAGTCACGACCACCTCCCCTCCCCCCTCCCGTACCACGTGACGCCCCCTCAACCACGTGACTCCCGCCCCCGCCGCGCCCCTCCGCTCACCATGGCGCCGTGTCCCGGGGGAGGGGCCGCGGCCGAGGCCGGGGCCGGGGGTCGGGGGTAGGGGGGGGGGGTCAGGGAGGGGGTCCCGGAGGGGTTCCGGGGGTCGGGGGGGGTCGGACGGGGCCGCTCCGCGCCTCCGGCAGCGCCGCGCCGGGCCCGCCGCTTCCGGGTGTGACGTCACCGCGCATGCGCCGGCGCTCGGAGGGCGCGGCCTGTCGCCATGGCAACGCGGAAAGGGGCGTGGCCCGCAGCGAGGCAACGGGGAGGGGCTTCCGGCTAACGGGGCGGGGCGTTTCCATGGCAACGGCGAGGGGCGTGGCCTGTTGCCGAGGCAACCAGCGCGCGCGGCCCGCCAAGGCGCGGTTGTTGCCTTGGTAACGGGGAGGGGGCGTGGCCTAACGCCAAGGGGGGGGCGGGGCTGTTGCCTTGGCAACGTGGAGCCAATGTGGGCCAGGGTTCCGTGGCAACGGTTGCTATGGGGGTGTTGCTATGGTAACAGAGGAATTGGGGGGAAAAGGGGAATTTGGGGTGCTTTGGGGGAGATTTGGGGGCGGAAAAGGGGAATTTGGGGTCCTGGGACATGGTGGTGACCCCAACCCCAGGACAAGGTTGACCCCAGCACCGTGATGGGACATTGACCTCGACACCGGCACGCGTCGGTTGTTCCCAACACCGGGATCTGGGGTTGACCCCAACCCCAGGACACGACTGACCCCAACCCCAGGACAGGACTGACCCCATGACCAGGACACGGCTGACCCCATCACCAGGACAGGACTGACCCCAACCCCAGGACACGGCTGACCCCAGCCCCAAAATGGGACCTTGACCCCAACCCCAGGACAGGACTGACCACAGCCCCAGGCCAAGACTGACCACAACCCCAGGACAGGACTGACCCCATGACCGGGACACGACTGACCCCAATCCCAGGACAGGATTGACCCCAGCCTCAGGACAGGACTGACCCCAGCCCCAGGACACGGCCGACCCCAGCCCCAAAATGGGACCTTGACCCCAGCCCCAGGACAGGACTGACCCCAACCCCAGGACACGGCTGACCCCAACCCCAGGACACGACTGACCCCAGCCTCAAGACAGGACTGACCCCAACCCCAGGACACGACTGACCCCAACCCCAGGACACGGCTGACCCCAGCCCCAAAATGGGACCTTGATCCCAACCCCAGGACAGGACTGACCCCAACCCCAGGACAGGACTGACCCCATGACCAAGACACGACTGACCCCAACCCCAGGACACGACTGACCCCATCACCAGGACAGGACTGACCCCAACCCCAGGACACGGCTGACCCCAGCCCCAAAATGGGACCTTGATCCCAACCCCAGGACAGGACTGACCCCAACCCCAGGACAGGACTGACCCCATGACCAAGACACGACTGACCCCAACCCCAGGACACGACTGACCCCATCACCAGGACAGGACTGACCCCAACCCCAGGACAGGGCTGACCCCATGACCAGGACAGGACTGACCCCAACCCCAGGACAGGACTGACCCCAGCCCCAAAATGGGACGTTGACCCCAGCCCCAGGACAGGACTGACCCCATGACCAGGACATGACTGGCCCCAACCCCAGGACACGACTGACCCAATCCCCAGGACAGGACTGACCCCAGCCCCAAAATGGGACCTTGACCCCAACCCCAGGACAGGACTGACCCCATGACCAGGACATGACTGGCCCCAACCCCAGGACACGACTGACCCCAACCCCAGGACACGACTGACCCAATCCCCAGGACAGGACTGACCCCAGCCCCAAAATGGGACCTTGACCCAAACCCCAGGACAGGACTGACCCCATGACCGGGACACGACTGACCCCAATCCCAGGACAGGATTGACCCCAGCCTCAGGACAGGACTGACCCCAGCCCCAGGGCACGGCCGACCCCAGCCCCAAAATGGGACCTTGACCCCAGCCCCAGGACAGGACTGACCCCAACCCCAGGACACGGCTGACCCCAACCCCAGGACAGGACTGACCCCAACCCCAGGACACGACTGACCCCAACCCCAGGACAGGACTGACCCCATGACCAGGACACGATTGACCCCAGCCCCAGGACAGGACTGACCCCAGCCCCAAAATGGGACCTTGACCCCAACCCCAGGACAGGACTGACCCCAACCCCAGGACAGGACTGACCCCATGACCAGGACACGACTGACCCCATGCCCAGGTTGTGGGGGTGACCCCCCAATATATTAAACTCTCCCCAATAAATTACAGCTCCCAGCCCCACAGACCCCACGGGACCCCCGGTGTGGGGTGACCCCAGCTTGGGGTGTCCCCGATGTGGGGTGACCCCCCTGTGGGGCGCTCAGGGCTCCGTCACCTGCCCCACGAAGAGGACGGTACCTGTGGGGGGACAGAGAGGTCAGGAAGCACCCCCAGACCCAAATCTGTGGGGCAGAGACCCCCAAACCCAAATCTATGGGGCACAGACCCCCCCGATCCAATAAATGGAACATAAACCCCCCCAGACCCAAATCCGTGGGGTAGAGACCACTCCAAACCCAAATCTATGGGGCACAGACGCCCCCCAGACCCAATAAATGGAACATAACCCCCCCCAGACCCAAATCTGTGGGGTAGAGATCCCCCCAAACCCAAATCTATGGGGCATAGACCCCCCCAGACCCAATAAATGGAACATAAACCCCCCCAGACCCAAATCCATGGGGCAGAGACCCCCAACCCCCAAATCTGTGGGGCACAGCTCCCCCCCAGACCCAATAAATGGAACATAAAACCCCCCCAGACCCAAATCCGTGGGGCAGAGACCCCCCCAAAATCCACATCCATGGGGCACAGCTCCCCCCCAGACCCAATAAATGGAACATAAACCCCCCCCAGACCCAAATCTATGGGGCAGAGACCCCCCCAGACCCAATAAATGGAACATAAACCCCCCCAGACCCAAATCCATGGGGCAGAGACCCCCAAACCCCAAATCTGTGGGGCACAGACCCCCCCAGACCCAATAAATGGAACATAAAACCCCCCCAGACCCAAATCCGTGGGGCAGAGACCCCCCCAAAATCCACATCCATGGGGCACAGCTCCCCCCCAGACCCAATAAATGGAACATAAACCCCCCCCAGACCCAAATCTATGGGGCAGAGACCCCTCCCACACCAAATCAATGGAACATAACCCCCCCCAGACCCAAATCTATGGGGCAGAGACCCCTCCCACACCAAATCAATGGAACATAAACCCCCCCCAGACCCAAATCTATGGGGCAGAAACCCCTCCCACACCAAATCAATGGAACATAAACCCCCCCCAGACCCAAATCTATGGGGCAGAGACCCCCCCCAAACCCCACACCCAGCTGTCCCAGACCCCCCCAAACCCCCAAACCTGTGGGGCGGTGGCGGATGAGGAAGAGGAAGGGCCGATCCAGGAGGATTTCCAGGGGGGCCATGCGGGAATAAACCACGGCAGCTGCGGGATGGGGGGGGGGGGGAGGGGGAGGCTGTGAGACCCTCGAACCCCTCCCCCCCCCAAAAAGGGGTCCCAGACCCCCCCTCCCCCCCCTCAGGTGTCCCCAAATGTCCCCAACCTGAGGCCGAGGCCACCTCGGTGCCGTTTTCTGTCACCTCCATCCGAACCTTCTGCAGGACCTGGCCCAGCACCAGGTGCTCCTCACCTGGGGGGGGGAGGGGGGGAAATGTCGGGGGTCAGGACCCCCGGGTGACACCGAGGTGACACCCCCAGACCCCTTGGGGACCCCCAGGGGACCTCCCCGCACCCCCTTACCTGAGAGGGGGGAGAAGTCGGCGGCCTCGGGGTCGAAGAGGTCGAGGACCCCCAAGGACTTGAGGGGACCCCGGAGGTCCCAGGAGGTGTCCAGGGAGAAGCTGAGGGGTGGCCAGGGGTCACTTGGGGTGTCCGGTGTCCCCAAATGTCCCCTCCCGGTGTCCCCCAGTGTCCTTCTGCAGCTCACGAGGGTCCCCAGTGTCCCCCAGGGGGCCCCAAGGGTCACCGTCCCCAATGTCCCCAAAGGTCTGGGAGTTCCTGTCCCCAGTGTCCCCAGTGTCCCCAGTGTCCCCAAAGGTCTGGGAGTTCCTGTCCCCAGTGTCCCCAGTGTCCCCAATGTCCCCAAAGGTCTGGGAGTTCCTGTCCCCAGTGTCCCCAGTGTCCCCAACGCCCCCAGTGTCCCCAGCGTCCCCAATGTCCCCAAAGGTCTGGGAGTTCCTGTCCCCAGTGTCCCCCAGTGTCCCCAATGCCCCCAATGTCCCCAGCGTCCCCAATGTCCCCAGTATCCCCAGTGTCCCCAGTATCCCCAGTGTCCCCCAGTGTCCCCAATGCCCCCAATGTCCCCAGTGTCCCCAATGCCCCAGTGTCCCCAATATCCCCAGTATCCCCAGTGTCCCCAGTATCCCCAGTGTCCCCAGTGTCCCCCAGTGTCCCCAATGCCCCAGTGTCCCCAATATCCCCAGTGTCCCCAGTGTCCCCAATGCCCCAGTGTCCCCAATATCCCCAATGTCCCCAATGTCCCCAATACCCCCCGTGTCCCCAGTGTCCCCAATGTCCCCAACGTCCCCAGTGTCCCCAGTGTCCCCAATGCCTCAGTGTCCCCAATGTCCCCAGTGTCCCCCAGTGTCCCCAACGTCCCCAGTGTCCCCAATGTCCCCAGTGTCCCCAACGTCCCCAGTGTCCCCAGTGTCCCCGGTGTCCCCCAGTGTCCCCAACGTCCCCAATGTCCCCAATGCCCCCAGTGTCCCCCAGTGTCCCCAGTGTCCCCAGTGTCCCCAATGCCTCAGTGTCCCCAATGTCCCCAGTGTCCCCCAGTGTCCCCAACGCCCCCAATGTCCCCAGTGTCCCCAATGCCCCAGTGTCCCCAATATCCCCAGTGTCCCCAATGCCTCAGTGTCCCCAATGTCCCCAGTGTCCCCCAGTGTCCCCAATGCCCCCAATGTCCCCAGCGTCCCCAATGTCCCCAGTATGCCCAGTGTTCCCAGTATGCCCAGTGTCCCCCAGTGTCCCCCAATGCCCCCAATGTCCCCAGCATCCTCAGTGTCCCCAGTGTCCCCAGTATCCCCCAGTATCCCCAGTGTCCCCCAGTATCCCCAATGTCCCCAATGTCCCCAATGTCCCAGTGTCCCCAATATCCCCAGTGTCCCCAATATCCCCAGTATCCCCAGTGTCCCCCAGTGTCCCCAATATCCCCAGTGTCCCCAGTGTCCCCAATATCCCCAATGTCCCCAGTGTCCCCAATGCCCCAGTGTCCCCAATATCCCCAATGTCCCCAATGTCCCCAATACCCCCCGTGTCCCCAGTGTCCCCAATGTCCCCAACGTCCCCAATGTCCCCAGTGTCCCCAATGCCTCAGTGTCCCCAATGTCCCCAGTGTCCCCCAGTATCCCCAATGTCCCCAACGTCCCCAGTGTCCCCAGTGTCCCCAATGCCTCAGTGTCCCCAACATCCCCAATGCCCCAGTGTCCCCAGTGTCCCCAGTGTCCCCCAGTGTCCCCAGTGTCCCCAACGTCCCCAGTGTCCCCAGTGTCCCCGCAGTCGGTCTCACCGGGGCAGGACGAGCACGCGGGGGGCAGGGCTGAGGTTGGTCACCCAGTGGGTGACACTCCGCGCGTCCAGCAGCCGCGTGAGGGTGACAATGGGGACATCGCGCTCCAGGGGGGCCGCCAGCAGCAGGGCCACCTCCCCCCCCGCGTAGGGGACCTCGACCACCGTGTAGGGGACACCCTCGGGTGTCTCGAAGTCCCCTGGGGGTGACACGGGGGGGAGGGGTGGGTTAGAGGGGACACCAGGGGGACATGGGGGGGACAGGGGGTGACGGGGGGGAGACACACAGGGTGACACGGGGTGACCCAGGGTGACACGGGGAACCCCGGGGTGACCCAGGGTGACACGGGGAACCCCAGGGTGACACAAGGGGAACCCTCAGAGTGACCCAGGGTGACACGGGGAACCCCAGGGTGACACAAGGACACACACAGGGTGGCACAGAGTGACAGGGGGTGGACACAGGGGTGACACGGGGGCGGCAGGAGGTGACACAGGGACCCCCAGGGTGACACAGGGTGGACCCCAGGGTGACACGGGGGTGGCAGGAGGTGACAGGAGGTGACACAGGGACCCCCAGGGTGACACAGGGTGGACCCCAGGGTGACACGGGAGTGACAGGAGGTGACAGGAGGTGACACAGGGACCCCCAGGGTGACACAGGGTGGACCCCAGGGTGACACGGGGGCGGCAGGAGGTGACACAGGGACCTCCAGGGTGACACAGGGTGGACCCCAGGGTGACACGGGGGCGGCAGGAGGTGACACAGGGACCTCCAGGGTGACACAGGGTGGACCCCAGGGTGACACAGGAATGACAGGAGGTGACAGGAGGTGACACAGGGTGGACCCCAGGGTGACACAGGAGTGACAGGAGGTGACAGGAGGTGACACAGGGCGGACCCCAGGGTGACACAGGAGTGACAGGTGACACGAGGGGACCCCAGGGTGACACAGGGGTGACAGGAGGTGACAGGAGGTGACACAGGGTGGACCCCAGGGTGACACAGGAGTGACAGGAGGTGACACGAGGGGACCCCAGGGTGACACAGGGGTGACAGGAGGTGACAGGAGGTGACACAGGGACCCCCAGGGTGACACAGGGTGGACCCCAGGGTGACACAGGGGTGACAGGAGGTGACACAAGGGGACCCCCAGGGTGACACAGGAGTGACAGGAGGTGACAGGAGGTGACACGAGGGGACCCCAGGGTGACACAGGGTGGACCCCAGGGTGACACAGGAGTGACAGGTGACACGAGGGGACCCCAGGGTGACACAGGGGTGACAAGAGGTGACAGGAGGTGACACAGGGTGGACCCCAGGGTGACACAGGGGTGACAGAAGGTGACACGAGGGGACCCCAGGGTGACACAGGAGTGACAGGAGGTGACAGGAGGTGACACAGGGACCTCCAGGGTGACACAGGGTGGACCCCAGGGTGACACAGGAGTGACAGGAGGTGACAGGAGGTGACACAGGGACCCCCAGGGTGACACAGGGTGGACCCCAGGGTGACACAGGAGTGATAGGAGGTGACAGGAGGTGACACAGGGCGGACCCCAGGGTGACACAGGGGCGACAGGAGGTGACACAGGGACCCCCAGGGTAACCCAGGGGTGACAGGAGGTGACAGGAGGTGACACGAGGGGACCCCAGGGTGACACAGGGGTGACAGGAGGTGACAGGAGGTGACACAGGGACCCCCAGGGTGACACAGGGTGGACCCCAGGGTGACACAGGAGTGACAGGAGGTGACACGAGGGGACCCCAGGGTGACACAGGAGTGACAGGAGGTGACAGGAGGTGACACAGGGCGGACCCCAGGGTGACAGGAGGTGACAGGAGGTGACAGGAGGTGACAGGAGGTGCTCTCACCGCAGCTGAAGCGGTCGGCGCGGGCCATCATGGGCACGGTGACATCGGTGCCATCGGGGCGGCGGAAGGGACGCCCGCGGGTGGCACCGGGGGCGAACGGGGTCCCCCAACCCCCCCGGAAGAACTGGGCGCTGGCCAGGACCAGGCGAGTGCGGGGACCCAGAGCCCCGGGGGGGACCAGGCCGGCCACCAGCCCTGGAGGGGGGACAGAGGTGTCACCTCCCACCTCCCCAACCTCGTCGATCCCCCCCAAAAAAGGGACCCGAAATAATTGATACCCAAAAAAAAACCCCGTTGATTCCTCAAAAAAAACCCATTGAATCCCCCCAAAAAAGGGACCCAAAACCCATGGAACTCCCCAAAAAACCCCAGTGATTCCCGAAAAACCCCATTGATTCCTCAAAAAACCCCACTGATTCCTGAAAAACCCGTTGAACCCAAAAAACCCCACTGATCCCCCAAAAATACACATTGAACCCCCCAAAAACCCCATTGATCCCCCAAAAATACGCAATGAACCCCCAAAAAGCTCCATTGCACCCCTAAAAAAGGGTCCGAAAACCCATTGAACCCCCCAAAAAACCCCAGTGATTCCTGAAAAACCCCATTGATTCCCAAAAGACCCCACTGATCCCCCAAAAATACGCATTGAACCCCCCAAAAACTCCATTGATCCCAAAAAACCCCATTGATCCCCCCAAAAAACCCATTGATCCCCCAAAAATATGCATCGAACCCCCAAAAATACACATTGAACCCCAAAAAAAGCTCCATTGCACCCCTAAAAAAGGGTCCCAAAACCCATTGAACCCCCCAAAAACCCCGCTGATTCCCAAAAAACCCCATTCATTCCCAAAAAACCCCACTGATCCAAAAAAAACCCATTGATCCCCCAAAAATACGCATTGAACCCCCAAAAAGCTCCATTGCACCCCTAAAAACGGGACCCAAAACCCATTGAACCCCCCAAAAAACCCCAGTGATTCCTGAAAAATACACATTGAACCCCCCAAAAACCCCATTGATCCCCCAAAAAACCCCATTGATCCCCCAAAAATACGCAATGAACCCCCAAAAAGCTCCATTGCACCCCTAAAAAAAGGGTCCCAAAACCCATTGAACCCCCCCAAAAACCCCAATGATCCCCCAAAAGAGGAGGGGACCAGGCCGGCCACCAGCCCTGGAGGTGTTGGGGGCCTGAGGGGTGTCCCCAACCCCACTGATCCCCCCAAAAAAGGGACCTAAAACAATTGATCCCCCCAAAAAACCCCATTGAACCCCCCCCCAAAAAAGGGACCCGGGGTCCCCAAACTCATTGAATCCCCCCAAAAGAGGTCCCAGGGGTCCCCAAACCCATCACCCCCCACCCCAGAACTCCCAGCACCCATTGACCCCTCCCCAAAAAGGGATCCCAGGGGACCCCCAAACTCATTAAATCCCCCAAAAAAGGGTCCCCACACCCATAGCCCCCCCCCCCCCCCAAAAAAAGGGGTCCCGGGGTCCCCACACCCACACCCATCACCCCAAAAAGGGTCCCGGGGTCCCCACACCCATCACCCCCACCCCAAAAAGGGTCCCGGGGTCCCCACACCCACACCCATCACCCCAAAAAGGGTCCCCACACCCATAGACCCCCCCCCAAAAAAGTGGTCCCCACATCCATCACCCCAAAAAGGGTCCCCACACCCATCACCCCCCCCCAAAAAAAGGGGTCCCCACATGCATCACCCCAAAAAAGGGGTCCCGGGGTCCCCACACTCATCACCCCCCAAAAAAGGGGTCCCGGGGTCCCCACACCCATCACCCCCCCCAAAAAAAGGGGTCCCGGGGTCCCCACACCCATCACCCCCACCCCAAAAAGGGTCCCCACACCCCCCGCCCCCTCCCCAAAAAAAGGGGTCCCGGGGTCCCCGCACCCATCACCCCAAAAAGGGTCCCCACACCCATCACCCCCCCAAAAAGGGGTCCCGGGGTCCCCACACCCATCACCCCCCAAAAAGGGGTCCCGGGGTCCCCACACCCATCACCCCCACCCCAAAAAGGGTCCCCCCACCCCCCGCCCCCTCCCCAAAAAAAGGGGTCCCGGGGTCCCCGCACCCATCACCCCAAAAAGGGTCCCCACACCCATCACCCCCCCAAAAAGGGGTCCCGGGGTCCCCACACCCATCACCCCCACCCCAAAAAGGGTCCCCACACCCATCACCCCCACCCCAAAAAGGGGTCCCGGGGTCCCCACACCCATCACCCCCACCCCAAAAAGGGTCCCCCCACCCCGCGCCCCCTCCCCTCCGGGGGTCTCACCCTGGGTCCTCTCCCTGGCCCAGGCGTTGAGGAGGCTCCGCGCCCCCTCCCCCCGCCCGAAATCCACGCGGGCGACGCTGCGGGGCCCGAGGGCTCGGAGGAGCCGGGCGACGAAGCCGGGGCTCAGGGCCACCCCCCGGGCCACAAAGAGCCCCTCGGCCACCGCCAGCACGTGGCCGGGTCCCCGCAGAGCCCGGCGCAGCCCCCGCAGCTCGGCCGAGACCTCCGAGCCTGCGGGGGAAACTGAGTCACGGAGGGGGGAGGGGACAGCGGGGGACGTGTCGCCACCGTCCCTCCCCCCAACCCCCCCCCCCCCAATGGGGACACGGAGCTCAGAGGGTCCCCTGTGGGAGTGGGGACACATCGCCACCACCCCCAGGGGGACTGGGACCCCAAAGTGTCACCTGTGGGGACGGGGACCCCAAAATGTCCCCTATGGGAATCCATCCCCCACCGCCCCCATGGGGACAGGGACCCCAAAATGTCCCCTATAGGAATCCATCCCCCACCTCCCCCATGGGGACAGGGACCCCAAAATGTCCCCTGTGGGGACGGGGACCCCAAAATGTCACCTGTGGGGAGGGGGACCCCAAAGTGTCACCTGTGGGGACGGGGACCCCAAAATGTCCCCTATGGGAATCCATCCCCCACCTCCCCCATGGGGACAGGGACCCCAAAATGTCCCCTATAGGAATCCATCCCCCACCTCCCCCATGGGGACAGGGACCCCAAAATGTCCCCTGTGGGGACGGGGACCCCAAAATGTCACCTGTGGGGAGGGGGACCCCAAAGTGTCACCTGTGGGGACGGGGACCCCAAAATGTCACCTGTGGGGAGGGGGACCCCAAAGTGTCACCTGTGGGGACGGGGACCCCAAAATGTCACCTGTGGGGACGGGGACCCTAAAGTGTCACCTGTGGGGACAGGGACCCCAAAGTGTCCCCTATGGGAATCCATCCCCCACCACCCCCGTGGGGACAGGGATCCCACATCCCAGCTCCCACAATGGGGACAGGGACCCCAAAATGTCCCCTGTGGGGACGGGGACCCCAAAGTGTCACCTGTGGGGACAGAGACCCCCCAATGTCCCCTATGGGAGTCCATCCCCCACCTCCCCCGTGGGGACAGGGACCCCAAAGTGTCCCCTATAAGGACCCTCGGGATGTGTCCCCCCCTCCCTGATTGGGACAAGGACCTCAAATCCCACCCCCAATAGGGACAATGACCTCGAGGTGTCCCCCATGGGGACAAGGACCTCAAATCCCACCCTCCATGGGGACAAGGACCTCAAATCCCACCTCCTATAGGGACAGGGACCTCGAGGTGTCCCCCATGGGTCAAGGACCTCAAATCCCACCCTCCATGGGGACAAGGACCTCAAATCCCACCCCCTATAGGGACAATGACCTCGGGGTGTCCCCCATGGGGACAAGGACCTCAAAGCCCACCCTCCATGGGGACAAGGACCTCGAGGTGTCCCCAATGACCTCAAATCCCACCCTCCATGGGGACAAGGACCTCAAATCCCACCTCCTATAGGGACAAGGACCTCGAGGTGTCCCCCATGGGTCAAGGACCTCAAATCCCACCCTCCATGGGGACAAGGACCTCAAATCCCACCCCCTATAGGGACAATGACCTCGGGGTGTCCCCCATGGGTCAAGGACCTCAAATCCCACCCTCCATGGGGACAAGGACCTCAAATCCCACCCTCCATGGGGACAAGGACTTCGGGGTGTCCCCCATGGGGCCAAGGACCTCAAATCCCACCCTCCATGGGGACAAGGACCTTGGGGTGTCCCCCATGGGGCCAAGGACCTCAAATCCCACCCTCCATGGGGACAAGGACCTCGAGGTGTCCCCCATGGGGACAAGGACCTCAAATCCCACCCTCCATGGGGACAAGGACTTCGGGGTGTCCCCCTATAGGGACAAGGACCTCAAATCCCACCCTCCATGGGGACAAGGACCTCGGGGTGTCCCCAGTGACCTCAAATCCCACCCTCCATGGGGACAAGGACCTCAAATCCCACCCTCCATGGGGACAAGGACCTCGGGGTGTCCCCAATGACCTCAAATCCCACCCTCCATGGGGACAAGGACCCCAAAGTGTCCCCTCCATGTCCCCTGTCCCCCCTCACCGTCGATGCTGAAGCCGGTGGCCTCCTCCAGCTGCCTCCGGCCCCTCCCGGCTGTGGCCACCTGCAGGGCCACCAGCACCGAGGTGGCCCCGTAGGGCGCGAACACGACGTTGGTGTCTCCTCGGGGTCCCAGCGCCGCCCGGAACAGCCGCAGCCCGAAATCTGTCACCAGCTGGGACACTCGGCCCGGTTCCGGTGTCCCTGCACCCCCCAGGGCCACCAGGGCCACCAGGGCCACCAGGGCTACCAGGGACGTCAGGGTGACCCGCATCCTGGAGGGACATGGGCGTCACTGGGGACACTGAGGCAGCCCCCTCCCCTCCCAGGGGACCCCGGTGCCTGGGGGTCACTGAGGTGACACTTGGGGTGGCACCAGGGGTGGTCCCAGTCCTGCTGTCACCTCCAGTCCCGATCCCAATCCTAAACCCTGTCCCAGTCCTGGTGTCACCTCCAGTCCCAATCCTGATCCTAAACCCGGTCTCAGTCTTGGTGTCACCTCCAGTCCCAATCCTGATTCTAAACCCTGTCCCAGTCCTGCTGTCACCTCCAGTCCTGATCCCGATCCTAAACCCAGTCCCAGTCCCAGTCCTGCTGTCACCTCCAGTCCCAATCCTGATCCTAAACCCGGTCCCAGTCTTGGTGTCACCTCCAGTCCCAATCCTGATTCTAAACCCAGTCCCAGTCCTGCTGTCACCTCCAGTCCCGATCCCAATCCTAAACCCAGTCCCAGTCCTGGTGTCATCTCCAGTCCCAATCCTGATCCTAAACCCAGTCCCAGTCTTGGTGTCACCTCCAGTCCCGATCCCAATCCTAAACCCAGTCCCAGTCCTGCTGTCATCTCCAGTCCCAATCCTGATCCTAAACCCAGTCCCAGGCCCAGTCCTGCTGTCACCTCCAGTCCCGATCCTGATCCTAAACCCAGTCCCAGTCTTGGTGTCACCTCCAGTCCCAATCCTGATCCTAAACCCAGTCCCAGTCCTGGTGTCATCTCCAGTCCCAATCCTGATCCTAAACCCAGTCCCAGTCCTGCTGTCACCGCCAGTCCTGATCCCGATCCTAAACCCAGTCCCAGTCCTGGTGTCATCTCCAGTCCCAATCCTGGTTTTAAACCCAGTCCCAGTCCCAGTCCCAGTCCCAGCCCCAGTCCCAGTTCCAGTCCTGCTGTCATCCCCAGTCCTAATCCTAACCCTAATCCCAGTCCCGGTGCCGATCCCAGTTTTAGTCCCAGTTCTGGTCCCAATCCCAGTCCTGCTGCTGGTCCCAGTCCCCGTTTTGGTCCCAATCCCCGTTTTGGTCCCAGTCCTGGTCGCAGTCCTGGTCCTGGTCCTGATCGCAGTCCCGGTCCTGGTCCTGATCCCAGTCCCAATCCCAGTCCCGGGGCTGGTCCCAGTCCCAATCCTGGTCCCAGTCCCAGTCCTGGTGCTGGTCCCGGTCCTGCCGCCCCCTCACCTCTCTCTGGTCTCAGTCCCGGTTCCGCTGTCCCGGTATCAGCTCCGGTTTTGATCCCAGTATCCCGACACTGGTCCTGGTCTCACTCCTGGTGTCCCGGTCCCAGTCCCGGTTTCGGTCCCGGTCTCAGTCCCAGTGTCCTGCTCCCGATCCCGGTGTCACTCCTGGTGTGCCGCTGTCGTTCCCGGTGTCCCGATCCCGGGTCCTGGTGTCCCGATGTCCCGATCCCGGATCTGATCTCGGTGCCGATGTCCCGATCCCGATGTCCCGGTCCCGGTGCCGATGTCCCGATCCCGGTCCCGGTGCCGATGTCCTGACCCCGATGTCCCGATCCTGGACCCGGTGCCGATGTCCCGATCCCGATGTCCCGATCCCGGACCTGATCTCGATCCCGATGTCCCGGTCCCGGTGCCGATGTCCCGGTCCCGGACCTGATCTCGATCCCGATGTCCCGGTCCCGGTGCCGATGTCCCGGTCCCGGACCTGATCTCGATCCCGATGTCCCGGTCCCGGTCCCGATGTCCCGGTGCTGTTCCCGTCTCTGGAGCCGCCTCCGGCCCCGACGGCGCCTTTAAAGGGAGGGGCGGGGGCGGGGGGGGCCCCGGTGAGGGGGGGGGGGGGATTTCCACTCGTGTCCCCCCCTTACGTCACCACCCGTGTCCCTTCCCATGACCCCTGTGACCCCCCCCTCCCCGGTGTCACCCGTGACCCCTGTGACCCCCCCGGTGTCCCCTGTGACCCCCCGTGACCCCCAATGTCGCCATGCCCCCCATGTCCCCCCCCATGCCCCCCCCATGTCCCCCCATGTCCCCCCCGTGTCCCCAGTGTCCCCTGGGTGTCCCTGCCCCCCCCCCGCACCCCGCTGTCACCCCGGGGTGACGCCAGGGCCCCTTCCTGCGGGGTGACGTGGTGGCAGCTGTGGTGACATCGAGGACCGGGGGGGGGGGGGGGGGGTGGAAATTGGGGGTGTCCAAAGGTCCCTCCGGGGTCAGGGGTCTGTTCCAGCGTCCCATAAACACCCCCAGTGCCCCATAGACCCTATAGACCCCATAGACCCCCCCTGGAACCCTATAGCCCCCCTATAGAACCCCATAGACCCCCCCTCAGTGCACCTTAGCCCCTCCATAGGCCCCATAGACGCCCTATAGAATCCCATAACTCCCTGCAGACCTCAAAGCCCCTCACAGAACCCCACAGCCCCCCCAGTGCCCCATAAACCCCCCCTTAGACTCCCACAGATCCCATAGCCCCCTATAGAACCCCATAAACCCCCATAGCCCCCCCACAGACCCCATAGCCCCCTATAGAACCCCATAACCCCCATAGCCCCCCACAGACCCCATAGCCCCCTATAGAACCCCATAACCCCCATAGCCCCCCCACAGACCCCATAGCCCCCTATAGAACCCCATAACCCCCATAGCCCCCCCACAGACCCCATAGCCCCCCCATAGACCCTATAGACCCCATAGCCCTCTATAGCACCCCATAACCCCATAGACCCCCCCTATAGAACCCCATAACCCCCCACAGACCCTATAGCTCCCCCATAGCACCTCATAACCCCCCATATCCCCTGTAGACCCCATAACCTCCCTATAGAACCCCATAGTCCCTATAGACCCCATAGACCCCCCTATAGAACCCCATAGCCCCTATAGACCCCATAACCCCCCTATAGAACCCCATAGCCCCTATAGACCCCATAACCCCCTATAGAACCCCATAGACCCTGTAGACCCCATAACCTCCCTATAGAACCCCATAGCCCCTATAGACCCCATAACCCCCCTATAGAACCCCATAGCCCCTATAGACCCCATAACCCCCTATAGAACCCCATAGACCCTGTAGACCCCATAACCTCCCTATAGAACCCCATAGACCCTATAGAACCCCATAACCTCCCTATGGAACCCCATAGACCCTATAGAACCCCATAGACCCTATAGAACCCCATAACCCTCCCCCATAACCTCCCCCTCCTCCATTTGGGTCCCTCCCCCCCAAACCCCCCAATCCCAAAATACCTCTGGAAAAAAAAAATCCCATTTTTTTGCTTTCCGGCGCCTTTTTTTTTTTTTTCTTTTTTTTTTTGCCCAAACTTGGCCATTGTGGGGGCGCGGGGAAAGGAGTAAAAGGACAGGAATTTCCTCAGGAACCCAAAATCGCCTCTTTTCCACCCAAAATAGGAGCCGGGACCGCGATTATTCATTGTGGGGTGGGGAGGGGGAGGGTGGGACACGTCTGGTCACGTTCAGACACGCGTGTGACAAGGGGGGGGGACACGGGGACATCCCCTGCTGACGTCACGTGTGGGGAAAGGTGGGACGACCCCCCCCCCAAAAAAAAAAAAAAACGGAATCCCCCAAAATTCTCCCCCAAAAAATCGGAACTTCCCCGAAATCCCCCTCAAAAATCCACAAAGCCCCCAAATTTTCCCCAAAACCCCAGAACATCCCCCTAAATCCTCCCAAAACACCGGAACCCCCCCAAACTCCCCCAAAATCCAGCCTCCCTCCCAAATTCCCCCAGAACCCCCCCAGATTCCCCCCCAAAATCCCCCCAAAGCCCCAAACCTCCCCAAAACCCCACAACCACCCCAAACTCCCCCCAATTTCACCCAGACCCCCCCCAAGAGCCCCCCAAAATCCAGACCGTCCCCCAAAACTCCCCTCACTCACCCAGACTCTCCCCCCCAAAATTCCCCCAAAATCCCCCCCACCCACCCAGCCCCCCCAGGACCCCAAACCCCACCCCGGGGATCCCCCAAAACCCTCCCTGGGACCCTCAACCTCCCCCCAGGACCCCAAATCCCCTCAGGGAGTCCCCAAACCCCTCCAGGGACCCCAAAAACCTCACCCAGGACACCAAAACCCCCCCTGGATACCCCTCAAACCCCACCCAGGACCCCTCTCCAGGTCCCCCCACCCCTCCAGCACCCTGAGGGACCCCCAGGTTCCCCCCCCAAAACCCACCCTGAGACCCCAAAATCCTCCCTGGGATCTTCAATCTCCCCTCCCCACCCTCGAGATCCCAAATCCCTTCCAGGACCCCAAAACCCCCCTGGGATCCCCCAAACCCCACCCAGGTCCCCCCCCCCCCCAGCACCCAGACCCCCCCCCCGGGGGTGACTCAGGTCGGGGTGACTCAGTTGGGTCTCGGCTCCTTCCTGTGGGGTCCCTTTGGGAATGGGGGTGTCGGATCCAGCTCATCCCAAATTCCTCATGATTCACCCCAAAAACGGGCACTGAGCCCCCCCCCCCAAAAAAAAACCAACCCGAATCCATCTCAAGACCTCACTGTAACCCCAAAACGAAAGGGATTTGTCCTAAAAACTTCCGCAGAGTCAAATTCACAGGGATTTGCCCTAAAATTGCACAGATCCAGCCCGAAATTCAGGCGGATTCACCCCAAAACATCACTGCACCCCAAAACTTAAGGAATTCACCCCAACACCTCCCACAGACCCAGATTGGGAGAGATTCACCCCAAAATCACATGGATTCACCCCCAAATCTCCATGGATTCACCCCCAAATCCACATGGATTCACCCCAAAGCCTCACCAGACCTGAAACTTTAGGAATTCGCCCCAAAACCTCCCACAGATCCAGATGAGGACAGATTCACCCCAAATCCACATGGATTCACCCCAAAACCCCAGTGTACACCAAAACTTCAAGAATTCACCCCAAAACCTCCCACAGATCCAGAGGAGGACAGATTCACCCCAAATCCACGTGGATTCACCCCAAAACCCCGGTGTACACCAAAACTTCAAGAATTCACCCCAAAACCTCCCACAGATCCCGATGAGGACAGATTCACCCCAAATCCACATGAACTCACCCCAAAACCACACAGATTCACCCCCAAATCTCCATGGATTCACCCCAAAACCCACATGGATCCACCCAAAGCCTCCCTGTACCCCAAAACTGAAGGGATTCACCCCAAAAAACCTCCAGCAGACCCCAAACCTGTCCCCCCACCCAGCATTGTCACCTCCCCCCATGGCACTGACACCCCACAGGGGCGTCCCGAGTCCCCATCCCGTGTCCCAAATCCCGTGTCCTGTGTCCCCATCCCGTGTCCCAAATCCTGTCCCGTGTCCTGTGTCCCAAATCCCACGTCCCGTGTCCCAAATCCTGTCCCGTGTCCCAAATCCCGTGTCCCCAATCCTGTGTCCCCATCCCATGTCCCAAATCCTGTCCCGTGTCCCAAATCCCATGTCCCCAATCCTATGTCCCCATCCCATGTCCCAAATCCCGTGTCCCCATCCCATGTTCCAAATCCTGTGTCCCATGTCCTGTGTCCCCATCCCATGTCCCAAATCCCATGTCCCCATCCCGTGTCCCAAATCCTGTCCCATGTCCCATGTCCCAAATCCTAAATTCCGCGTCCCCCTCCATGTCCCACATCCCCATCCCGTGTCCCCATCCCATGTCCCAAATCCTGTCCCGTGTCCCAAAGCCCGTGTCCCCAATCCTGTGTCCCCATCCCATGTCCCAAATCCCATGTCCCCAATCCCATGTTCCAAATCCTGTGTCCCATGTCCTGTGTCCCCATCCCATGTCCCAAATCCCGTCCCCATCCCGTGTCCCAAATCCTGTGTCCTGTGTCCACATCCCGTGTCCCAAATCCTGTCCCGTGTCCCAAATCCCGTGTCCCCAATCCTGTGTCCCCATCCCGTGTCCCAAATCCTGTCCTGTGTCCCCATGTCCCAAATCCTAAATTCCGTGTCCCCCTCTGTGTCTCACTTCCCCATCCCGTGTCCCCATCCCATGTCCCAAATCCTGTCCAGTGTCCCAAATCCTGAATTTCGTGTCCCCCCCCATGTCCCAAATCCCCATCCCGTGTCCCGTGTCCTGTGTCCCCATCCTATGTCCCAAATCCCATGTCCCCATCCCGTGTCCCAAAACTCCTGTCCCACCTCAGCGCATCCTATGTCCCCACCTTGTGTCCCCTGTCCCCATCCCGTGTCCCCATCCCGTATCCCATGTCCCCATTCTGTGTTCCATGTCCCCATCCCACATCTCCACCCTGAGTCCCACCATGTCCCTGTCCCATGTCCCATGTCCCATATCCCATATCCCCTATCCCATGTCGCATATCCCATATCCCATGTCCCGTGTCCCACCATGTCCTTGTCCCATGTCCCATGTCCCATGTCGCATATCCCATATCCCATATCCCATATCCCATATCCCATATCCCATATCCCACCATGCCTTTGTCCCATGTCCCATGTCCCACATCCGGACCCTATATCCCATGTCCCATGTCCCACCATGTCCTTGTCCCATGTCCCCTGTCCCACACTCCCATCCCGTGTCCCACCATGTCCTTGTCCCATATCCCATATCCCATATCCCATATCCCACGTCCCATGTCCCATGTCCCATATCCCATATCCCATATCCCATATCCCATATCCCATATCCCATATCCCATGTCCCACGTCCCACACTCCCATTCCTTGTCCCATATCCCATATCCCATATCCCATATCCCATATCCCATATCCCATATCCCATGTCCCATGTCCCATGTCCCACCATGTCCTTGTCCCATGTCCCATGTTGCACATCCCATATCCCATATCTAATATCCGATATCCCATATCCCATATCCCACCATGCCTTTGTCCCATGTCCCATGTCCCACATCCTGACCCCATATCCCATATCCCATGTCCCATGTCCCACCATGTCCTTGTCCCATGCCCCTCCCACACTCCCATCCCGTGTCCCACCATGTCCTTGTCCCATATCCCATATCCCATATCCCATATCCCATATCCCATATCCCATGTCCCATGTCCCATATCCCATGTCCTATGTCCCATGTCCCATGTCCCATGTCCCATATCCCATATCCCATGTCCCACCTCCCCACCCCATGTCCCATTTCCCACACTCCCATTCCTTGTCCCACATCCCATATCCCATATCCCATATGCCATATCCCATATCCCATATCTCATATCCCATATCCCCTATCCTATATCCCACCATGCCTTTGTCCCATATCCCATGCCCCACATCCTGACCCCATATCCCATATCCCATGTCCCACCATGTCCTTGTCCCATGCCCCTCCCACACTCCCAACCCGTGTCCCACCACGTCCTTTGTCGGTGAAGATGAAACAGGAAAGCCCTATAAATACGATTGCCTGACAAAAGATTTTGGGAATATGAAAACCGTGAGCGACATCGAAATGAAAGCCGCCTTTGACTTATCAAGCCTTAGTTACTGAACAACTGGAAAACAATGGCATGGCCGACTGAAGATAATCCCCTCTTGACTGAACAATCCCCTCTGCTTGCAGACAGGTCCAAGGGTCAGAGCAGACCCTACTAGCTCAGCAGAAGGGGTCCAAAGAGTAGTTTTTAGGAGTTAAAATGTAACACTCTATGGTAATGGAATAACCCTTATAGGCTGTATGTAAATGCTATAGGATTTGTACCTCGTACTAGATTGGCTAGTGAGAATTAGAATATTCAGTACAGAAGAGGATTTATTGTATTGTAACGGGGACGTCGGTCTCTTTTTCTTACTTTCTCTCTCGCCCTCTTTTTACTTACTCTCGCCCTCTCTCTCTCTCCCTCTCTCCCTTACTCCGCTTTTACTTCAGGTCTGCTCCGAGCTGCGGCTGGCAGCTCCAAGCACTGCCCCTGCACCCACGCCCTTTGCAATAAACCGCGTGTTCCAAGATCTGACTTCAGAGATCTCTCGTCTCCGTCCGTCCCGACCGTCCAACCCACCCAAGCTCCTCCATCCTTGTCCCATGTCCCATGTCCCACACTCCCATCCCGTGTCCCACCATGTCCGTGTCCCATATCCCATGTTCTATGTCCCACCATGTCCTTGGCCCATGTCCCACACTCCCACCCCGTGCCCATGTCCTTGTCCCAAGTCCCCTGTCCCACACTCCCATCCTGTGTCCCACCATGTCCTTGTCCCATGTCCCATGTCCCACACTCCCACCCCGTGCCCATGTCCTTGTCCCATGCCCCTCCCACACTCCCATCCTGTGTCCCACCATGTCCTTGTCCCATGTCCCATGTCCCACACTCCCACCCCGTGCCCATGTCCTTGTCCCATGCCCCTCCCACACTCCCATCCTGTGTCCCACCATGCCCCTGTCCCATATCCCATGTTCCATATCCCACCATGTCCTTGTCCCAAGTCCCCTGTCCCACACTCCCATCCTGTGTCCCACCATGTCCTTGTCCTGTGTCCTCTGTCCCACACTCCCACCCCCTGTCCTTGTCCCACATCCCCCGTCCCACACTCCCATCCCATGTCCCACCATGTCCTTGGCCCATGTCCCCTGTCCCACACTCCCATCCTGTGTCCCACCATGTCCTTGTCCCATATCCCATGTTCCATGTCCCACCATGTCCTTGGCCCATGTCCTATGTCCCACACTCCCATCCCGTGTCCGTGTCCTTGTCCCAAGTCCCCTGTCCCACACTCCCATCCTGTGTCCCACCATGTCCTTGTCCTGTGTCCTCTGTCCCACACTCCCACCCCCTGTCCTTGTCCCACATCCCCCGTCCCACACTCCCATCCCGTGTCCCACCATGTCCTTGTCCCACATCCCCTGTCCCACACTCCCATCCCGTGTCCCACCATGTCCTTGTCCCAAGTCCCCTGTCCCACACTCCCATCCCGTGTCCATGTCCTTGCCCCATGTCCCATGTCCCATGTCCCACACTCCCATCCCATGTCCCACCATGTCATTGCCCCGTGTCCCCTGTCCCACACCCCTGCCCTGTGCCTCACATCCTGACGGGAAGAGGACGTGGCCTTCGAGACACCAGGACGTGCCCTGAGGAATCTCCTGGACCTCGAGGGAGCGGCACCGGGCACGAAAGGACACCTGGTGTCCTGTGCGGTGGCACATTCCAGGAACAGGGTGGTGGCACTTGTTGCTCTGCTCCTGGCACCTGCGGCTCCTGTTTCATCCCTCCCACCTCTTTTTATTGTGACCAAAGGTCCTCCTCAAGTATCTTCCGTGTCCCCAGTCCCGCTCCTCCCACAGTTGCGGACAGATCCTTGTGCCTGACTCCTCGACTCCAGGATACAGGGCCATGGCGGGAAGGCTGTGGGGCCTCCTGGCCGTGCTCTGCGTCTGCGTCCTGGTCATCGTCACAGGTGGGAGCTGGTGGCACTGGGATCCCTCCCCATTCCCGGTGGCACTGGAATGCCTCCCCATTCCTGGTGACACCGGGATGCCTCCCCATTCCTGGTGGCACCGGGACCCCTCCCCATTCCTGGTGGCACTGGGACCCCTCCCCATTCCTGGTGACACGGGGACGCCTCCCCATTCCCGGTGGCACTGGGATCCTTCCCCATTCCCGGTGGCACTGGGATCCTTCCCCATTCCCGGTGGCACTGGGATCCCTCCCCACCCTGCGGCGGCAGCATCCTGGAACCGCGAGTTTGGAAATGGGGTGGGACCGGGGTTGTCCAAAGATTGTGGGGTTGGCAGCAATCAGAACCAATTGGGGTCTTTGGGGGGGGGTCCAGAGTGGGGTTTGGGACTCAACTGGTGGGTTCAGGGCCACGTTGGGGTCTTGGGAGTATCTTTGGAGGACCAAGGGTGGGTCTTTGGTGGGATGTTGTGGTGGGGTCCTTTGGAGGTCCAGGTGTCTTTGGGGGGGTTCAGGAGTCTTTGATGGGGTCCAGGGGTCTTTGGGGGGGTCCAGGAGTCTTTGATGGGGTCCAGGGGTCTTTGGGGGGGTCCAGAGGTCTTGGGGGGGGGTCCAGGGTGGGGTTTGGGACCCAACTGGTGGGTTCAGGACTCAAATGGGGTCTTGGAGAATGAAGGTTGGGTCTTTGGGGGTCCAGGAGTCTTTGGGGTCGACCAGGGGTCTTTGGAGGGTGGTCTGTAGGTGCTTGATGTGGGTCCATGAGTACTTTGAGACCCAGCTGGGGATCTTGATGGTCTGGGGAGTCCTGGGAGCATCTTTGGAGAACCAAAGTTGGGTTTCTGGGGGGATGTTGGCCTGTGGTGGGTGGAGGGTCATTGGGGGTACAAGGGTCTTTGGGGGGGGGCCAGTGGTCTTTTGAGGGGAGTCGGTGGGTTTTTAAGGCGGGTCTATGAGTCTTTGGGACCCAAGTGGGGATATTGAGGTTCTTGAGAGTCTTGGGGACAATTTGGAAAACCAAGATTGGGTTTTGGGGGGATGTTGGTCTCTGGTGGGTGAGGGTCTTTGGGGGTCCACGGACCCTTAATGGGGTCAATGGATCTTTGGGTTCATGGGTTTGTGGGATCCAACCAGGGGTCTTGGGAATCCTTGGGAGGTCTTTGGAGAACCAAGGAGAGGGCTTTGGGAGTTGTTGGTCTTTTGTGGGTGAGGTTCTTTGAGGGGTCCATGCATCATTGAGGGGGGTTGAAGTCACCTTGGGGGTCAATGGCTTTGGTGGTCAGTGGGTCTTGGGGGATGTGGGTCATGGGAGGTCCTTCAGAGGCAAGAGACAGTGAGATGACCAACACCAAGGGCGAGGCTGTGTCAGTCCTGCCACCAGGACAGGAGAGTACATCGACACTTCTACTCCTCCAGGAGAGAACACCACCACCACAGTCACTCCTCCAGAACAGAACACCACCACCACGGCCACTCCTCCAGAACAGAACACCACCACCACCACTCCTCCAGAACAGAACACCACTACCACAGCCACTCCTCCAGAAGAGAACACCACCACCACAATCGCTCCTCCGGCAGAAAACACCACCACAACAGTCGCTCCTCCAGCAGAGAACACCACCACAACAGTCACTCCTCCAGCAGAGAACACCACCACAACAGTCGCTCCGCCAGCAGAGAACACCACCACCACGGCAGCTCCTCCAGCAGAAAACACCACCACCACAGCCACTCCTCCAGAACAGAACACCACCACAACAATCGCTCCTCCAGCAGAGAACACCACCACCACGGCCACTCCTCCAGAACAGAACACCACCACAACAGTCGCTCCTCCCGCAGAGAACACCACCACTACAGTCACTCCTCCAGCAGAGAACACCAGCACCACAGCCGCTCCTCCAGAACAGAACACCACCACAACAGTCGCTCCTCCAGCAGAGAACACCACCACTACAGTCACTCCTCCAGCAGAGAACACCACCACCACGGCCACTCCTCCAGAACAGAACACCACCACCACCACCACTCCTCCAGAAGAGAACACCACCACCACAATCGCTCCTCCGGCAGAAAACACCACCACAACAGTCGCTCCTCCAGCAGAGAACACCACCACAACAGTCGCTCCTCCAGCAGAGAACACCACCACCACGGCCACTCCGCCAGCAGAGAACACCACCACCACAGCCACTCCTCCAGAACAGAACACCACCACCACAGCCACTCCTCCAGAACAGAACACCACCACCACGGCCACTCCTCCAGAAGAGAACACCACCACCACAGTCGCTCCTCCGGCAGAAAACACCACCACAACAGTCGCTCCTCCAGCAGAGAACACCACCACAACAGTCGCTCCTCCAGCAGAGAACACCACCACCACGGCCACTCCGCCAGCAGAGAACACCACCACCACAGCCACTCCTCCAGAACAGAACACCACCACCACAGCCACTCCTCCAGAACAGAACACCACCACCACGGCCACTCCTCCAGAAGAGAACACCACCACCACAGTCGCTCCTCCGGCAGAAAACACCACCACAACAGTCGCTCCTCCAGCAGAGAACACCACCACCACGGCCACTCCTCCCGCAGAGAACACCACCACCACAGCCACTCCTCCAGAACAGAACACCACCACCACAATTGCTCCTCCGGAAGAAAACACCACCACAACAGTCGCTCCTCCAGCAGAGAACACCACCACCACCACAATCGCTCCTCCGGCAGAAAACACCACCACCACGGCCACTCCTCCAGAACAGAACACCACCACCACGGCCACTCCTCCAGAACAGAACACCACCACCACAATTGCTCCTCCGGCAGAAAACACCACCACAACAGTCGCTCCTCCGGCAGAAAACACCACCACAACAGTCACTCCTCCAGCAGAGAACACCACCACCACAATCGCTCCTCCTGGAGAGAACACCACCACCACAGTCGCTCCTCCAGAACAGAACACCACCACCACAGTAGCTCCTCCAGCAGAGAACACCACCACCACGGCCACTCCTCCAGAACAGAACACCACCACAACAGTCACTCCTCCAGCAGAGAACACCACCACCACGGCCACTCCTCCCGCAGAGAACACCACCACCACGGCCACTCCTCCAGAACAGAACACCACCACCACGGCCACTCCTCCAGAAGAGAACACCACCACCACGGCCACTCCTCCCGCAGAGAACACCACCACCACAATTGCTCCTCCGGCAGAAAACACCACCACCACAATCGCTCCTCCTGGAGAGAACACCACCACCACAGCAGCTCCTCCAGAACAGAACACCACAACAATCGCTCCTCCAGCAGAGAACACCACCACCACGGCCACTCCCCCAGAACAGAACACCACCACCACGGCCACTCCTCCAGCAGAGAACACCACCACCACGGCCACTCCTCCAGCAGAGAACACCACCACAACAGTCACTCCGCCAGCAGAGAACACCACCACCACGGCCACTCCTCCAGAACAGAACACCACCACCACGGCCACTCCTCCAGCAGAGAACACCACCACCACGGCCACTCCTCCAGAACAGAACACCACCACCACGGCCACTCCTCCAGCAGAGAACACCACCACAACAGTCACTCCGCCAGCAGAGAACACCACCACCACCGCCACTCCTCCAGAACAGAACACCACCACCACGGCCACTCCTCCAGAACAGAACACCACCACCACGGCCACTCCTCCAGCAGAGAACACCACCACCACGGCCACTCCTCCAGAACAGAACACCACCACCACGGCCACTCCTCCAGAACAGAACACCACCACCACAATTGCTCCTCCGGCAGAAAACACCACCACAACAATCGCTCCTCCAGCAGAGAACACCACCACCACAATCGCTCCTCCGGCAGAAAACACCACCACCACGGCCACTCCTCCAGAACAGAACACCACCACAACAGTCGCTCCTCCAGCAGAGAACACCACCACCACGGCCACTCCTCCCGCAGAGAACACCACCACCACGGCCACTCCTCCAGAACAGAACACCACCACCACGGCCACTCCTCCCGCAGAGAACACCACCACCACAATTGCTCCTCCGGCAGAAAACACCACCACAACAGTCGCTCCTCCAGCAGAGAACACCACCACCACAATCGCTCCTCCTGGAGAGAACACCACCACCACAGCAGCTCCTCCAGAACAGAACACCACCACAACAGTCGCTCCTCCAGCAGAGAACACCACCACAACAGTCGCTCCTCCCGCAGAGAACACCACCACCACGGCCACTCCCCCAGAACAGAACACCACCACCACAGCCACTCCTCCAGAACAGAACACCACCACCACGGCCACTCCTCCCGCAGAGAACACCACCACCACAATTGCTCCTCCGGCAGAAAACACCACCACAACAGTCGCTCCTCCAGCAGAGAACACCACCACCACAATCGCTCCTCCTGGAGAGAACACCACCACCACAGCAGCTCCTCCAGAACAGAACACCACCACAACAGTCGCTCCTCCAGCAGAGAACACCACCACAACAGTCGCTCCTCCAGCAGAGAACACCACCACCACGGCCACTCCCCCAGAACAGAACACCACAACCACGGCCACTCCTCCAGCAGAGAACACCACCACAACAGCCGCTCCTCCAGAACAGAACACCACCACCACAGTAGCTCCTCCAGCAGAGAACACCACCACAACAGTCACTCCTCCAGCAGAGAACACCACCACCACAATCGCTCCTCCCGCAGAGAACACCACCACCACGGCCACTCCTCCAGAACAGAACACCACCACCACAGTAGCTCCTCCAGAACAGAACACCACCACCACGGCCACTCCTCCAGAACAGAACACCACCACCACGGCCACTCCTCCCGCAGAGAACACCACCACAACAGTCGCTCCTCCAGCAGAGAACACCACCACCACAATCGCTCCTCCTGGAGAGAACACCACCACCACAGCAGCTCCTCCAGAACAGAACACCACCACAACAGTCGCTCCGCCAGCAGAGAACACCACAACAGTCGCTCCTCCAGCAGAGAACACCACCACCACGGCCACTCCTCCAGAACAGAACACCACCACCACAATTGCTCCTCCGGCAGAAAACACCACCACAACAGTCGCTCCTCCAGAACAGAACACCACCACCACAGTCGCTCCTCCAGAACAGAACACCACCACCACGGCCACTCCTCCAGAACAGAACACCACCACCACGGCCACTCCTCCCGCAGAGAACACCACCACCACAATTGCTCCTCCAGCAGAGAACACCACCACCACAGTAGCTCCTCCAGCAGAGAACACCACCACTACAGTCGCTCCTCCAGCAGAGAACACCACCACCACAGCCACTCCTCCAGCAGAGAACACCACCACAACAGTCGCTCCTCCAGCAGAGAACACCACCACTACAGTCGCTCCTCCCGCAGAGAACACCACCACCACAGCCACTCCTCCAGCAGAGAACACCACCACCACGGCAGCTCCTCCAGCAGAAAACACCACCACCACAGCCACTCCTCCAGAACAGAACACCACCACCACGGCCACTCCTCCAGCAGAGAACACCACCACCACAGCCACTCCTCCAGAACAGAACACCACCACCACAGTCGCTCCTCCAGGAGAGAACACCACCACCACAGCCACTCCTCCAGAACAGAACACCACCACCACGGCCACTCCTCCTGCAGAGAACACCACCACCACAATTGCTCCTCCCGCAGAGAACACCACCACCACAGCTACTCCTCCAGCAGAGAACACCACCACCACGGCCACTCCTCCAGGAGAGAACACCACCACCACAGCCACTCCTCCAGAACAGAACACCACCACCACGGCCACTCCTCCCGCAGAGAACACCACCACCACAATTGCTCCTCCAGCAGAGAACACCACCACAACAATCGCTCCTCCAGCAGAGAACACTACCACCACGGCCACTCCTCCGGAACAGAACACCACCACCACAGCCACTCCTCCAGAACAGAACACCACCACCACAGTCGCTCCTCCAGGAGAGAACACCACCACCACAGCAGCTCCTCCAGAACAGAACACCACCACCACGGCCACTCCTCCAGAGCAGAACACCACCACCACGGCAGCTCCTCCAGAACAGAACACTACCACCACGGGCACCATTCCGACCACCACCACCACAGTCACGAGTCCAGGTGCGTGTTCCTCCTTGGTTGCCCTCCATAGCCACATCCTTTCTCCCTGACCTGTCCCCAGCATTCGCCAGGTGGCTCCTGGGGTTTCTCCGGGTTGTGTCACTGCACCCGTGTCCTTGGGTCGCTCTTCCAGGTGCATGTATGAATGGTGGCACGTGGGAAGATGGGAAGTGCTCTTGTCCCGAGGGGTTCCAAGGTGACCGCTGCGAGGTGTCCATCTGCCAAAATGGGGGCACCTGGTCCAACGGCCTCTGCCAGTGCCCTCCTAATTTCCAAGGGGACAGGTGCGAGTTCATCGTGAACATTGTGGAGATCAAAAACGGTAGGGAAGTGTCCCAAGATGGCATGGGGTGTCCACCAAGACAGGACCTGGGCCGAGGTCACCTCTGAGGGGTCAGCCGGGGGTTCGGGCCACTATGAGGGAATGACCTGGGAATGGGACCACCAAGGAGGGACCAACTCAGAAATGTGGCCACCAGGGAGGGACTGACCCTGGAATGAGGTTGGGTGACCACAAACGGACCAATCAAGAAATGGGGTCACGTTGGTGACACTGACCTGGGATTGGAGTCATCGTGGAGGGACCAAGCTGGTCCCCTGATCAAGGTCACCAGGGTGGGGATGGGGACACCCAGTCTGTTCCTCATGGGTCTCTTCTGTTTGGCCAAGTGACAATGAACGCGACGGTGGAGATGACGACCAAGGTCGACAACAGGAATTTCACGGAGGAGCTCAAAAATCGGTCCTCGCCTGCTTACAAGAGCTTTGAGGAAGAGTTCCAGGAGAAGGTCAGGGCTCAGCCATGCCACAGGTGACCCCAGAGGTAGCCCCTTGAGGGGGATGTGGACCCTGATGGGGGCCTGGATCTCCCCTGGCTTCTCTTTGTCTTCCAGATGAAGAAGATTTATGGGCATATCAAGGGTTACCAAGGTGTGGTGATCAAAAACCTGAGGTGAGTCCCCACCAGTGGCCAGGTGGGGTCCTGACCCTCTCCAGTGCTCAGGTGGGGTGGTTTGGGGTGAAGGGACCCACAGGGGTCAGTTTGAGGTGATGCTCCCCAAGGCTGGAGCATCCACATCCCTCCAAGCCACGTTGTGTCCTGGGGTTCCTCCTGGATGGTCCAGCCCTGTGTAACTGGTGTCCCTCCACACTGGGAACCCCATACTGGTCCCAGTTGGGTCCAGAGCCAAGCCCTGCCCCTTCTCGCAGCGCTGGCAGCATCAAGGTGGACTATAATGTCAGCCTGGAGGTCCCCGCCAACTCCAAGGCCAACGAGACAGTGAAGACCATCTCCGACAGCCTCGTTGCCGCCTTCCAAAACTACAGTGACTGCGACGGGAACTGCACAGGGGACAACTGTGAGTGACATTGGGGGTCACCCCGCTGTCACCGGGTCCTCTTTGGGGTTACTGGGCCAGGGTTGCCCACCAGCAGCTCCTCTCTCCACACCAGGTTCTTTCTGCTTCAACACCTCCTTCACCAGCGTCCAGAGTTTTGGAGTGCAAAGGGTGGAAGAAAGTAAGTGAAGCCCACGGGGTGTTTGGGTGTCCCCCACTCTCCGGAGCTCCCCAAAACCTGAGCCCTGTGCCCCCACCCTCAGGTCTGTGCGACGCCCACATCCAGGAGGGGTTCGCCTCCTACTACACCCCGTACCTGACGGACACCGGTGTCATCTGCATCACCCGCTGCGATGCCCGCTCTGCTGACCCCCTGCCCTGCGTCCACGGCAGCTGCTCCGTGGGCCGGCTGGGGCCGCAATGCGAGTAAGGGCTCGGTCCCCAAAAATGGATGGTCCCCCCAAATTCCATGAATCCCCTGAGAACCCTGACCCCCATCATCCCCATGATGACCTGACCACTGTGACCCCCACGACCACCCTACTCCCATGATGACCCCACCATCATGACCCCCATGACCCTCCCACTCCCATGACCCCCATGACCACCATGACCTTCTCACTCCCATGACTTCCATGACCACCCCAACACCATAACCACCCTGACCCCCCCCATGACCCCTCCACTGCCATGACCCCCATGAGCACCCACACCACCATGACCTACCATGACTCCCATGACCCCCATGAGCACCCACACTCCCATGACCCCCATGACCACCATGATCACCTCACCAGGTGCTCGGACAAGGTGGCCTTCTGGTACCAGGACAGCGCCTGCAGCTTCCGCATCAGCAAGGTGGGGGTGGCCGTGGGTGTTCCGGTGGCCGTCTTGGTCCTGGTCAGCACCATCTTCACCGTCCTCCTGCTGAGATCTCGGAGGCAGAAGGAACAGTACAGGTAAATGTGTCACCATGGGACGGGCTGGGGGGGTCCCGTGGTGGTCCCGAGTCTCATCCCTGTCCGTCCCACCGCACAGGAATAAGCTGAGGTCCCGCGCAGAGCTGTACTCCGGAGAGGATGGGAACTGGGACGGATCCCAAGGCTTTTCCATGGGGAATCTGGCGGCCACCTGGGAAGGTAACAGGGATGGGGATGGGGATGGGCGTGGGGGAACTCTGTGGAACCCGGCGGTCCACGGCACCTCTTCTTCCACCCCACAGACATGGAGACCCCCAGCACCAGCTACATCAACCTGGAGAGGGTGGACACCTCGAGAATGGTGGGTGACACATCCCCAGGACCCTGATGTTGTCGCCCTTCGTCCCCCACCCCATCCTCATCCTCCCCTCTCCTTCCTCCCCAGATGCACATCCAGAGACCGACCGTGGTCCCCTGAGTGGAGCCACCTGAGAGCCAGCAGAGACGGGACACGGGGACATGGACATGGGTGGAGGGGGGACACAGGGACACGGGGACATGGGCGTGGGGTTTCGGGGTGAGGAGGATCAGGAAATCCACCGTCCTCTTCCTCCCCACGCAATTGTTTGCACACAGAATGTTTTATAATTAAATGTATCCTTAATTCTCTTGTCACCTGCCCACTTCCTGTTAGGGACACGAGGTGGCTGCATGACAAGGTAGGACGTGGGTGGAGCCAAGATGCAAATCCAAGGGAAAACACCCGAAAACCAGGAAAAGAAAACATTGAAAGTGTGTTAATTGCTGACCGAGTGATTGGGAACTGCCCTTGGGTCACCCTGAACCCTGATGGGTGACGTGCGTGGGAGAACGTGTCCTTGTCCCCAGTTCTGGAACAAGATGCCACCCTGGAGGTTCCTCCACACCCCTTTCCCACGGGGACAAAGGGCTTGGAGCAGGAGGTGGGGCAGCTGTGGCGGCTCAAGGAAGGGGAGGACATGGAGGGGGTCCCAAGGTGGTACCATCCATGAGTGGGGAGGGACATTCAGGGGGTCCCAAGGTGGTACCACCCATGAATGGGGGGGACATTGAGGGGGTCCTAAGGTGGTACCACCCATGAGTGGGGAGGGACATTCAGGGGGTCCCAAGGTGGTACCACCCATGAGTGGGGAGGGACATTCAGGGGGTCCCAAGGTGGTACCACCCATGAATGGGGGGGACATTGAGGGGGTCCTAAGGTGGTACCGCCCATGGGTGGGGGGGGGACATTCAGGGGGTCCCAAGATGGTACTGCCCATGGGGGGGACTATATTCAGAGGGTCCCAAGGTGGTACCACCCATGAGTGGGGTCATTGAGGAGGTCTCAAGGTGGACAATGGACCGCCATGACCACCATCCCCACCACCACTGTGACCTCCACTCTCACCACTGTGACCACCCTGACCCATCCCACCACCATGACCCCCACAAACTCCATGACCCCCATGACCACCCCAGCCTCATGACCCCCATGAACCCCCAACCACCCCAACCCCATGACCCTCCTGACCACCTCCACTCCCATGACCCCTCATAGCCATGCCCACCACCATGACCCCCATGACCCTTGTGACCCCACCACCCCCACAACCACCACCAAGCCGTGGACGGGGCGAAAGGACGCATCCCTCTCGCATGCTGGCACTTGGCCCTCAGCCAATTCCTGCCCCACCCCCTTGGGCTAAAATTAACATTTTTATATCTTTCATTCCACCCTTCTTGGCAGCCAGAGCTGGGAACGGGGACAAAGTCCCAAACACCTCGGGGTGTGGCCAGGTGTGGCCTCAAAGACACCTGGCAGGTGTTGGCACAGGGAGGGAGTGTCCCCTGTTGGAGCAGGGGAAGTCCCAGGCAGGTGTGGGAGTGTCACCTCCAAAAATAGCTCCAAAAGGGTGGTCAGGGCTGTTTGTCCCCTCCCCAAGTTGTCACTGGGATTGTCCCAGTACAAACCAGTAACACCAGAGACATTTTGAGTGATTTCATTAAGAACAAGAGGGTCCAGCCCCCTTTTTTCGGGTCGGGGGGGGATCCTCACCCTTGAATTTGGGGAGGGAGGGAGGTGAGTACATGACCTTGGAGGTGGGGACATGACCTTAGAGATGGGGACATGACCTTTTAGGTGGGGTCGTGGCCCGAAAGTGCTGTTGGGGATGAGGTCATATCCTAAAAATGGAATCGTGACCCAGAACTGGGGTCATGACCTTAAAAGTGCTCACAGGACGAGGATGAGGGATACAGGAAGAGGATGAAGATGAGGGCAGGGGGTCAAGGTGCCCCCCAAGAGAGGGTCAGGGCTGTCCTGAAGTGCTGGGGGGGACCTTGTTCCATGGGATTGGTGATGCGGATGATGGTGACGGTGGTGGTGATCGTGTTGGTGATGATGATGATGGTGATGATGGTGATGGTAATGGTGATGATGGTGATGGTGATCATGGTGGTGATCATGCTAATGATGATGATGGTGATGGTGATATGATGGTGATGAAGATTTTGACATTGATCATGTTGATGGTGATCATGTTGATGATGATGGTGATGATGATGATAGTGGTGATGATGATGATGGTGATGATGATGATGGTGATGATGATAGTGGTGATGATGATGATGATGGTGATAGTGATGATGATGATGAAGATTTTGACATTGATCATGTTGATGGTGATGATGTTGATGGTGATGATGTTGATGACATTGATGATGATGATGATGATGATGATGATGATGATGATGATGATGATGATGAAATTGTGCTGGTGGAATTCACTACCCTGGTGCTCCCTACCCCACCACATCTCAGAACTGTGCAATGAAGCTCTGCGGCCTTGGGATTTGGATCTGTCGGGATGTGCCGGAGCAGATCAGAGGGAAAATGGGGTGTCAGAAAGATTCGGGGTGTCCCCACTGCCCCAGTCCCACTGTGGTGGGAGGACAGGGGGAACTCACCGGCACTGATGTGTCCATGGCATCAAGGTTGACTGGATGATCATCCTTGAGCTGGGCATCTGTGGGAGAGGGGGACTCAGTGGGGATGCTCAGGGTGGGGTTGAGGGGCAAAAACCAATTCCCCCACCCCTGTGGGGTCACCAGAGACCCCCCCACCCACCCCACTCTCACCTTGGTTCATGAAGGTGAAGGTTCCTTGGAGGTTCCACTCCTCACTGGTGTCCTGGTACCACCTCTCCATCATCTGATGTTCGGCCCTGGGGATGGGGCAAGGGGTGTCAGGGGTCACCACCAGCAGGTCCATCCCTGCCTGGACCCCCTCCAACACCCCCAAAGGACCAACTTCCCCCCCCCAAACCCCCAGAACCTCATCCAGGATGAGGAACATCTGGAAACCAACAACTCCACGACTTCTCCCACCCCTAGGAGGACACTGGGACCAGATCCCCCAAACCTCTCCCTCCTCACCTATCATATGACTCAGATCTGCGAGCTCGGAAGAGGAAAATGGAGAGGACGACGATCACGGTGACCAGGATGGCCACGGCCAAGCCCAGGCCCACGGCCAGTTTGCTGACCCGTGACGCACAGCGGTCATCTTGGTACCAGTACAGATGGGTCTCATCACAGCTGGTGGGGTGGACAAAGGGGTCAACCCAAAACTAGAACCCCTTCCAGAAGAGACACCCCTCTCCCCCAACTCATTTCTGCAGCCTCAAGGCCTGCTTGAAGCAAGATTCTGCTCCACCTCAGGGGCTTAACCCTGGACATGATCATGGAGATCCACCAGAAGGGTTGGTTCTATGTGGACCAAGATCCTGCTCCAACCCACATGAATTTCACCCACTTCCATCCAAAGAAAACCTTAGTGGCTCTAGTGGAGAGCCACTAGAAGGGTTGTGGACCACCGCCCTGCTCCAGCCCTGGAATTTTTAACCTCAGAGGTGATCATGGAGATCCACCAGAAGAGTTGGATCCCTGTGGAAGAGAACCCTGCTCCAACCTTGATGATTTTTGACCCATTTCCATGCACAGAGGAGCTTGGCAATGACCATGAAGAGCCACCCGAAGGGTTGGATCCACATGGGATGGTTTTGGAGGAGGAAGAGTTTCCTTCAGCCCTTACAAGCACTGAGGACCTCTGCGGGTGATGTGGCACGTCCCCCGGTTGCAGTTGATGGTGCTGGCGATGTTTGGCGTGCAGTTGGACATGCAGGACAACCCGAAGCTCGTCAGGTTGGGAAAAAAGAATTCCTGGTAGCCCTCGGGCACTTGGCTCTGGCAGTAGGCTGGAGAGGGGAGAAATGTCACCTGGGGGGGACCTTGGAAACCCCAAACCCAGGTGAACCTCTCCCCATCCACTTACCATCTTCATCAAATTCCAGTGGCGTGTTGGTGACCAACACCTCAGAGGTGTTGAAGCACAAGTCACCTGTAGGAGAGGTTAAATTGAGGGGGCACAGCCCCACAGGCCCTCCCAGGAGTGTCCAGGGGTGGTTTGGGTGGCTGGGAAGGTGTCCCCACCCCATTGATGGCCCCAGGTGTCCCCAGCCCCATGGTGGGAAGGTGATAAGGTACCGTTGGTGCAGTTTAACTGAGTTGCCGCCACCTCGATCTTCTCCTGCACCTTGGCTGTGATGTTCTGGAGCTTCTCCTGGCTCTGGGTGGTCACCAGCAGGGACACGATGATGGAGTGATCCACCACCACGCTGCCGGGCCTGGACAGAAACGCCACCGTCCCATTCCAAACGCCATTTTCCCACAGAATGACCCCAAAATCCCCATCCCAGTGACCCCGGTGCTCACCTGAGACTGTGCACCTTGATGCCCCTGTACCCCTCGATGTCAGCGTAGACCGCGTCCATCTGGAAGGCAAAATGTCTCCAGGTGGGATGTTGGGGTCCATTCCCTTCCCATCTTCCTGGGTCTGCTTCATTTTGGGTGTTCCCCCCCGCCAGATCCATCCCGGTGGACCCGGAGAACACTATGCAAGAACTTGGAGTACCCATGGGATGCTCCACCAGGTAGATCCTGACCCCAGGTGGCAGTCCCATGTTCCTCTACCTGGTTGGTGAAGTCCTGGACGAACTCGGTGTAGGCGAGTGAGGTGTTGTCCTCAAGGTCCTTGGTGAAGTTCCTGTTGGTGACCCGCAGCTCCACCTTCACGGTCCCATTGGTCTCTGGGAATGTCCAAGACCAGGCCATGAAGGAGATGGGGCAGAGAGATGTTTCCAGGCAGGTGGAACCCCAAAATCTCCCCCTAAACCCCATGAATTTGGGGGTTGTTGTGAAGGAACCAGGAGAAACATCCTCCACCCATTGGAAGAGACCATCAGTGGCCCCTCTGCTCCTCTGGGTGATCCCAGTGTGGACTGGGCCATCCCCCATCGCCCAAAATTCCTACCTGGTCCTCCCAGGTGGATCCTGCACCTGCTGGTGGCTTGGAGCTGGGTTGTTCCCCATCTCCCAAAATTTCCAGGTGGGAATCCCAGGTGGATTCTGCACCTGCCTGACTCCTGATGGGCAGGACCTGGTGGAACCATCACCTCTTCCCAAATTTTCGAGTCCTGTGGGACTCTGATGCAGGTGTGGAGAAGGCTCTTTGGGATATGGACACACCTGGTTTACCTCCAAAAGGAGAACCTTCCAGGTCCTCCTGCCCCTGGCAGATCTTATCCCAGCTTTGGATACATCCCAAAAAATGATGGAATTCCTACCGGCGTTGGTTTCGATGGTGTTGCTGACTTCCTCACACCTGTCCCCTGTGAAGCCAGGGGGACACTGGCAGTGGCCGTTGATCCAGGTGCCACCGTTCGCGCAGGTCCCTGGAAGGAAAGGGGATGGAAAAGGAATGGGAAGGGACACGGAAATGGGTCCGGGGGGAAGTGGGGTGAGAATTACCTGGGGTGGTGGTTGAGTGGGGAGTGGTGGTGGTGGTGGTCGTTGTTGTTTTAAGGGTGGTGCTGGTTGTTGTACGGGGGGTGGTGGTGGTTCTGGAGGTGGTGGTGGTGGTCCTAGGCGTGGTGGGGGTGGTGTCAGGAGTGGGGGTGGAGGTCCCGGCGGAACTCGACGTGACGGTCAAGGGTGTAGAACTGCTACTGATGGGTGTAGAGCTGCTACTAGTAGGAGTAGAGACGGTGGTGGCAGTAGAGCTGCTGGTGGTTGTAAAGGTGCTACTGGTAGGAGTAGAGATGGTGATGGGTCTAGTGCTGCTGCTTGTAGGCGTAGAGCTGCTACTGGTGATTGTGGAGCTGCGGCTGGTGGGTGTAGAGATGGTGGTGGGTGTTGAACTGCTACTTGTAGGTGTAGAGGTGGTGGTCATTGTAGAGCTGCCACTTGCAGGTGTAGAGATCTCAGTCGTGAGCGTACTGTCGGTGGTGGATGTAGAGCCACTGCTGGTGGGAGTAGAGCTGGAACTTGTAGAGGTGCTACTTGTAGGGGTAGAACTGCTACTGGTGTCTGCAGAGGGACTACTGGTGGGAGTTGTGATGGTGGTAGGTGTAGAGCTGGTACTGGTGGGTGTAGAACGACTTGTGATTGGTGAAGAACTGCTACTAGTAGGTGTATAACTGGTGATGATTGTAGAGCTGCTGCTTGTAGGGGCAGAGCTGCTACTAGTGATGGGCGTTGAGGTGCTACTGGATGGTGTAGAGATGGAGGTGAGTGTAGAGCTGGGAGTGGTGGGAGCTGAGCTAGTCTGGGTGGGTGTAGAGGCAGTAGTGGTGGGTGTAGTGATGGTGGTGAGTGTAGTGCTGCTACTTGTAGGTGTAGAGCTACTACTGGTGAGTGCGGAGCTGCTACTTGTAGGTGCAGAGCTAGAAGTGGTGAGTGCAGAGCTGGTGCTGGTGGGTGTAGATATGGTGATGGGAGCAGAGCTGCTACTTGGAGGTGTAGAAGTGGTAGTGGTTGTTAGTGGAGAGGTGGCGCTGGATGTAGAGCTACTACTGCTGGTGGGTGTAGAGCTGCTAGGTGTAGTTTCAGAGCTGCTAGTGGTGGGTGTGGAGCTGGTGCTGGTGGGTGTAGATGTGCTAGTGCTGGGTGTAGAGCTACTACTTGTAGGCGCTGAACTGCTACTGGTTGATAATGTAGAGGTGGCACTGGTTGTAGAGCCAGTAGTGGTAGGTGTAGGGCTGCTAGGTGTAGTTGAAGAACTGGTAGTGGTGGGTGTAGTGGCAGTGGTGTGTGTAGAGCTACTAGTGGTGTGTGGAGTGTGGGCACTTGTAGTTTGAGAGCTGCTAGTGGTGGGTGTGGAGGTGGTGGTAGGAGTAGAACTGGTGCTTGTAGGTGTAGAAGTGGTGGTGAGCGTAGAGGTGCTACTTGTGGGTGTAGAGCTACTAGTGATGGGTGTTGAGGTGCTACTGGATGGTGTAGAGATGGAGGTGAGTGTAGAGCTGGGAGTGGTGGGAGCTGAGGTAGTCTGGGTGGGTGTAGAGGCAGTAGTGGTGGGTGTAGTGATGGTGGTGAGTGTAGTGCTCCTACTTGTAGGTGTAGAGCTACTACTGGTGAGTGCGGAGCTGCTACTTGTAGGTGCAGAGCTAGAAGTGGTGAGTGCGGAGCTGGTGCTGGTGGGTGTAGATATGGTGATGGGAGCAGAGCTGCTACTTGGAGGTGTAGAAGTGGTAGTGGTTGTTAGTGGAGAGGTGGCGCTGGATGTAGAGCTACTGCTGGTGGGTGTAGAGGTGGTACTTGTAGTTTCAGAGCTGCTAGTGGTGGGTGTGGAGCTGGTGCTGGTGGGTGTAGATGTGCTAGTGCTGGGTGTAGAGCTACTACTTGTAGGAGTTGAACTGCTAGTGGTTGTTATTGGAGAGGAGGTGCTGTATGTAGAGCTACTGCTGGTGGGTGTAGAGCTACTACTTGTGGGAGTTGAACTGCTAGTGGTTGTTATTGGAGTGGTGGCGCCGGAAGTAGAGCTACTACTGGTGGGTGTAGAGCTGCTACTTGTAGTTTCAGAGCTGCTAGTGGTGGGTGTGGAGCTGGTGCTGGTGGGTGTAGAGCTACTACTTGTAGGTGTAGAGCTAGTACTGGTGAGTGTGGAGGTGGTGCTGGTGGGTGTAGATGTGCTAGTGCTGGGTGTAGAGCTACTACTTGTAGGCGCTGAACTGCTACTGGTTGGTAGTGTAGAGGTGGCACTTGTTGTAGAGCCAGTAGTGGTGGGTGTAGGGCTGCTAGGTGTAGTTGAAGAACTGGTAGTGGTGGGTGTAGTGGCAGTGGTGTGTGTAGAGCTACTAGTGGTGTGTAGGGTGTGGGCACTTGTAGTTTCAGAGCTGCTAGTGGTGGGTGTGGAGCTGGTGCTGGTGGGTGTAGATATGCTACTGGTGGGTGTAGAGCTGCTACTTGTAGGAGTTGAACTGCTTGTGGTTGTTATTGGAGTGGTGGCGCCGGAAGTAGAGCTACTGCTGGTGGGTGTAGAGGTGGTACTTGTAGTTTCAGAGCTGCCAGTGGTGGGTGTGGAGCTGGTGCTGGTGGGTGTAGATATGCTAGTGCTGGGTGTAGAGCTACTACTTGTAGGTGTAGAGCTAGTACTGGTGAGTGTGGAGGTGGTGCTGGTGGGTGTAGATATGGTGATGGGAGCAGAGCTGCTACTTGGAGGTGTAGAAGTGGTAGTGGTTGTTAGTGGAGAGGTGGCGCTGGATGTAGAGCTACTACTGCTGGTGGGTGTAGAGGTGGTACTTGTAGTTTCAGAGCTGCTAGTGGTGGGTGTGGAGCTACTGCTGGTGGGTGTAGATGTGCTAGTGCTGGGTGTCGAGCTACTACTTGTAGGCGCTGAAGTGCTACTGGTTGGTAGTGTAGAGGTGGCACTGGTTGTAGAGCCAGTAGTGGTGGGTGTAGGGCTGCTAGGTGTAGTTGAAGAACTGGTAGTGGTGGGTGTAGTGGCAGTGGTGTGTGTAGAGCTACTAGTGGTGTGTGGAGTGTGGGCACTTGTAGTTTGAGAGCTGCTAGTGGTGGGTGTGGAGGTGGTGGTAGGAGTAGAACTGGTGCTTGTAGGTGTAGAAGTGGTGGTGAGCGTAGAGGTGCTACTTGTGGGTGTAGAGCTACTAGTGATGGGCGTTGAGGTGCTACTGGATGGTGTAGAGATGGAGGTGAGTGTAGAGCTGGTAGTGGTGGGAGCTGAGCTAGTCTGGGTGGGTGTAGAGGCAGTAGTGGTGGGTGTAGTGATGGTGGTGAGTGTAGTGCTGCTACTTGTAGGTGTAGAGCTACTACTGGTGAGTGCGGAGCTGCTACTTGTAGGTGCAGAGCTAGAAGTGGTGAGTGCAGAGCTGGTGCTGGTGGGTGTAGATATGGTGATGGGAGCAGAGCTGCTACTTGGAGGTGTAGAAGTGGTAGTGGTTGTTAGTGGAGAGGTGGCGCTGGATGTAGAGCTACTACTGCTGGTGGGTGTAGAGGTGGTACTTGTAGTTTCAGAGCTGCTAGTGGTGGGTGTGGAGCTGGTGCTGGTGGGTGTAGATATGCTAGTGCTGGGTGTAGAGCTACTACTTGTAGGTGTAGAGCTAGTACTGGTGAGTGTGGAGGTGGTGCTGGTGGGTGTAGATATGGTGATGGGAGCAGAGCTGCTACTTGGAGGTGTAGAAGTGGTAGTGGTTGTTAGTGGAGAGGTGGCGCTGGATGTAGAGCTACTACTGCTGGTGGCTGCAGAGCTGCTACTTGTAGTTTCAGAGCTGCTAGTGGTGAGTGTGGAGCTGGTGCTGGTGGGTGTAGATGTGCTAGTGCTGGGTGTAGAGCTACTACTTGTAGGCGCTGAAGTGCTACTGGTTGGTAGTGTAGAGGTGGCACTGGTTGTAGAGCCAGTAGTGGTGGGTGTAGGGCTGCTAGGTGTAGTTGAAGAACTTGTAGTGGTGGGTGTAGTGGCAGTGGTGTGTGTAGAGCTACTAGTGGTGTGTGGAGTGTGGGCACTTGTAGTTTCAGAGCTGCTAGTTGTGGGTGTGGAGGTGGTGGTAGGAGTAGAACTGGTGCTTGTAGGTGTAGAAGTGGTGGTGAGCATAGAGGTGCTACTTGTGGGTGTAGAGCTACTAGTGATGGGCGTTGAGGTGCTACTGGATGGTGTAGAGATGGAGGTGAGTGTAGAGCTGGTAGTGGTGGGAGCTGAGCTAGTCTGGGTGGGTGTAGAGGTAGTAGTGGTGGGTGTAGTGATGGTGGTGAGTGTAGTGCTGCTACTTGTAGGTGTAGAGCTACTACTGGTGAGTGCGGAGCTGCTACTTGTAGGTGCAGAGCTAGAAGTGGTGAGTGCAGAGCTGGTGCTGGTGGGTGTAGATATGGTGATGGGAGCAGAGCTGCTACTTGGAGGTGTAGAAGTGGTAGTGGTTGTTAGTGGAGAGGTGGCGCTGGATGTAGAGCTACTGCTGGTGGGTGTAGAGGTGGTACTTGGAGTTTCAGAGCTGCTAGTGGTGGGTGTGGAGCTGGTGCTGGTGGGTGTAGAGCTAGTACTTGTAGGAGTTGAACTGCTTGTGGTTGTTATTGGAGTGGTGGTGCTGTATGTAGAGCTACTGCTGGTGGGTGTAGAGCTACTACTGCTGGTGGGTGTAGAGCTGCTACTTGTAGTTTCAGAGCTGCTAGAGGTGGGTGTGGAGCTGGTGCTGGTGGGTGTAGATGTGCTAGTGCTGGGTGTCGAGCTACTACTTGTAGGCGCTGAACTGCTAGTGGTTGGTAGTGTAGAGGTGGCACTGGTTGTAGAGCCAGTAGTGGTGGGTGTAGGGCTGCTAGGTGTAGTTGAAGAACTGGTAGTGGTGGGTGTAGTGGCAGTGGTGTGTGTAGAGCTACTAGTGGTGTGTGGAGTGTGGGCACTTGTAGTTTGAGAGCTGCTAGTGGTGGGTGTGGAGGTGGTGGGAGGAGTAGAACTGGTGCTTGTAGGTGTAGAAGTGGTGGTGAGCGTAGAGGTGCTACTTGTGGGTGTAGAGCTACTAGTGATGGGCGTTGAGGTGCTACTGGATGGTGTAGAGATGGAGGTGAGTGTAGAGCTGGGAGTGGTGGGAGCTGAGCTAGTCTGGGTGGGTGTAGAGGCAGTAGTGGTGGGTGTAGTGATGGTGGTGAGTGTAGTGCTGCTACTTGTAGGTGTAGAGCTACTACTGGTGAGTGCGGAGCTGCTACTTGTAGGTGCAGAGCTAGAAGTGGTGAGTGCAGAGCTGGTGCTGGTGGGTGTAGATATGGTGATGGGAGCAGAGCTGCTACTTGGAGGTGTAGAAGTGGTAGTGGTTGTTAGTGGAGAGGTGGCGCTGGATGTAGAGCTACTGCTGGTGGGTGTAGAGGTGGTACTTGTAGTTTCAGAGCTGCTAGTGGTGGGTGTGGAGCTGGTGCTGGTGGGTGTAGATATGCTACTGGTGGGTGTAGAGCTACTACTTGTAGGAGTTGAACTGCTTGTGGTTGTTATTGGAGTGGTGGTGCTGTATGTAGAGCTACTGCTGGTGGGTGTAGAGCTACTACTGCTGGTGGGTGTAGAGCTGCTACTTGTAGTTTCAGAGCTGCTAGTGGTGGGTGTGGAGCTGGTGCTGGTGGGTGTAGATATGCTAGTGCTGGGTGTACAGCTACTACTTGTAAGCGCTGAAGTGCTAGTGGTTGGTAGTGTAGAGGTGGCACTGGTTGTAGAGCCAGTAGTGGTGGGTGTAGGGCTGCTAGGTGTAGTTGAAGAACTGGCAGTGGTGGGTGTAGTGGCAGTGGTGTGTGTAGAGCTACTAGTGGTGTGTGGAGTGTGGGCACTTGTAGTTTCAGAGCTGCTAGTGGTGGGTGTGGAGCTGGTGCTGGTGGGTGTAGATATGCTACTGGTGGGTGTAGAGCTACTACTTGTAGGAGTTGAACTGCTTGTGGTTGTTATTGGAGTGGTGGTGCTGTATGTAGAGCTACTGCTGGTGGGTGTAGAGCTACTACTGCTGGTGGGTGTAGAGCTGCTACTTGTAGTTTCAGAGCTGCTAGTGGTGGGTGTGGAGCTGGTGCTGGTGGGTGTAGATATGCTAGTGCTGGGTGTAGAGCTGCTACTTGTAGGCGCTGAAGTGCTACTGGTTGGTAGTGTAGAGGTGGCACTGGTTGTAGAGCCAGTAGTGGTGGGTGTAGGGCTGCTAGGTGTAGTTGAAGAACTGGTAGTGGTGGGTGTATTGGCAGTGGTGTGTGTAGAGCTACTAGTGGTGTGTGGAGTGTGGGCACTTGTAGTTTCAGAGCTGCTAGTGGTGGGTGTGGAGGTGGTGGTAGGAGTAGAACTGGTGCTTGTAGGTGTAGAAGTGGTGGTGAGCGTCGAGCTGCTACTTGTGGGTGTAGAGCTACTAGTGATGGGCGTTGAGGTGCTACTGGATGGTGTAGAGATGGAGGTGAGTGTAGAGCTGGGAGTGGTGGGAGCTGAGCTAGTCTGGGTGGGTGTAGAGGCAGTAGTGGTGGGTGTAGTGATGGTGGTGAGTGTAGTGCTGCTACTTGTAGGTGTAGAGCTACTACTGGTGAGTGCGGAGCTGCTACTTGTAGGTGCAGAGCTAGAAGTGGTGAGTGCAGAGCTGGTGCTGGTGGGTGTAGATATGGTGATGGGAGCAGAGCTGCTACTTGGAGGTGTAGAAGTGGTAGTGGTTGTTAGTGTAGAGGTGGCGCTGGATGTAGAGCTACTGCTGGTAGGTGTAGAGCTGCTACTTGTAGTTTCAGAGCTGCTAGAGGTGGGTGTGGAGCTGGTGCTGGTGGGTGTAGATGTGCTAATGCTGGGTGTCGAGCTACTACTTGTAGGCGCTGAAGTGCTACTGGTTGGTAGTGTAGAGGTGGCACTGGTTGTAGAGCCAGTAGTGGTGGGTGTAGGGCTGCTAGGTGTAGTTGAAGAACTGGTAGTGGTGGGTGTAGTGGCAGTGGTGTGTGTAGAGCTACTAGTGGTGTGTGGAGTGTGGGCACTTGTAGTTTGAGAGCTGCTAGTGGTGGGTGTGGAGGTGGTGGTAGGAGTAGAACTGGTGCTTGTAGGTGTAGAAGTGGTGGTGAGCGTAGAGGTGCTACTTGTGGGTGTAGAGCTACTAGTGATGGGCGTTGAGGTGCTACTGGATGGTGTAGAGATGGAGGTGAGTGTAGAGCTGGTAGTGGTGGGAGCTGAGCTAGTCTGGGTGGGTGTAGAGGCAGTAGTGGTGGGTGTAGTGATGGTGGTGAGTGTAGTGCTGCTACTTGTAGGTGTAGAGCTACTACTGGTGAGTGCGGAGCTGCTACTTGTAGGTGCAGAGCTAGAAGTGGTGAGTGCGGAGCTGGTGCTGGTGGGTGTAGATATGGTGATGGGAGCAGAGCTGCTACTTGGAGGTGTAGAAGTGGTAGTGGTTGTTAGTGGAGAGGTGGCGCTGGATGTAGAGCTACTGCTGGTGGGTGTAGAGGTGGTACTTGGAGTTTCAGAGCTGCTAGTGGTGGGTGTGGAGCTGGTGCTGGTGGGTGTAGATGTGCTAGTGCTGGGTGTAGAGCTACTACTTGTAGGAGTTGAACTGCTAGTGGTTGTTATTGGAGAGGAGGTGCTGTATGTAGAGCTACTGCTGGTGGGTGTAGAGCTACTACTTGTGGGAGTTGAACTGCTAGTGGTTGTTATTGGAGTGGTGGCGCCGGAAGTAGAGCTACTACTGGTGGGTGTAGAGCTGCTACTTGTAGTTTCAGAGCTGCTAGTGGTGGGTGTGGAGCTGGTGCTGGTGGGTGTAGAGCTACTACTTGTAGGTGTAGAGCTAGTACTGGTGAGTGTGGAGGTGGTGCTGGTGGGTGTAGATGTGCTAGTGCTGGGTGTAGAGCTACTACTTGTAGGCGCTGAACTGCTACTGGTTGGTAGTGTAGAGGTGGCACTTGTTGTAGAGCCAGTAGTGGTGGGTGTAGGGCTGCTAGGTGTAGTTGAAGAACTGGTAGTGGTGGGTGTAGTGGCAGTGGTGTGTGTAGAGCTACTAGTGGTGTGTAGGGTGTGGGCACTTGTAGTTTGAGAGCTGCTAGTGGTGGGTGTGGAGCTGGTGCTGGTGGGTGTAGATATGCTACTGGTGGGTGTAGAGCTGCTACTTGTAGGAGTTGAACTGCTTGTGGTTGTTATTAGAGTGGTGGCGCCGGAAGTAGAGCTACTGCTGGTGGGTGTAGAGCTGCTACTTGTAGTTTCAGAGCTGCCAGTGGTGGGTGTGGAGCTGGTGCTGGTGGGTGTAGATATGCTACTGGTGGGTGTAGAGCTACTACTTGTAGGTGTAGAGCTAGTACTGGTGAGTGTGGAGGTGGTGCTGGTGGGTGTAGATATGGTGATGGGAGCAGAGCTGCTACTTGGAGGTGTAGAAGTGGTAGTGGTTGTTAGTGTAGAGGTGGCGCTGGATGTAGAGCTACTACTGCTGGTGGGTGTAGAGGTGGTACTTGTAGTTTCAGAGCTGCTAGTGGTGGGTGTGGAGCTACTGCTGGTGGGTGTAGATGTGCTAGTGCTGGGTGTCGAGCTACTACTTGTAGGCGCTGAAGTGCTACTGGTTGGTAGTGTAGAGGTGGCACTGGTTGTAGAGCCAGTAGTGGTGGGTGTAGGGCTGCTAGGTGTAGTTGAAGAACTGGTAGTGGTGGGTGTAGTGGCAGTGGTGTGTGTAGAGCTACTAGTGGTGTGTGGAGTGTGGGCACTTGTAGTTTGAGAGCTGCTAGTGGTGGGTGTGGAGGTGGTGGTAGGAGTAGAACTGGTGCTTGTAGGTGTAGAAGTGGTGGTGAGCGTAGAGGTGCTACTTGTGGGTGTAGAGCTACTAGTGATGGGCGTTGAGGTGCTACTGGATGGTGTAGAGATGGAGGTGAGTGTAGAGCTGGTAGTGGTGGGAGCTGAGCTAGTCTGGGTGGGTGTAGAGGCAGTAGTGGTGGGTGTAGTGATGGTGGTGAGTGTAGTGCTGCTACTTGTAGGTGTAGAGCTACTACTGGTGAGTGCGGAGCTGCTACTTGTAGGTGCAGAGCTAGAAGTGGTGAGTGCAGAGCTGGTGCTGGTGGGTGTAGATATGGTGATGGGAGCAGAGCTGCTACTTGGAGGTGTAGAAGTGGTAGTGGTTGTTAGTGGAGAGGTGGCGCTGGATGTAGAGCTACTACTGCTGGTGGGTGTAGAGGTGGTACTTGTAGTTTCAGAGCTGCTAGTGGTGGGTGTGGAGCTGGTGCTGGTGGGTGTAGATATGCTAGTGCTGGGTGTAGAGCTACTACTTGTAGGTGTAGAGCTAGTACTGGTGAGTGTGGAGGTGGTGCTGGTGGGTGTAGATATGGTGATGGGAGCAGAGCTGCTACTTGGAGGTGTAGAAGTGGTAGTGGTTGTTAGTGGAGAGGTGGCGCTGGATGTAGAGCTACTACTGCTGGTGGCTGCAGAGCTGCTACTTGTAGTTTCAGAGCTGCTAGTGGTGAGTGTGGAGCTGGTGCTGGTGGGTGTAGATGTGCTAGTGCTGGGTGTAGAGCTACTACTTGTAGGCGCTGAAGTGCTAGTGGTTGGTAGTGTAGAGGTGGCACTGGTTGTAGAGCCAGTAGTGGTGGGTGTAGGGCTGCTAGGTGTAGTTGAAGAACTTGTAGTGGTGGGTGTAGTGGCAGTGGTGTGTGTAGAGCTACTAGTGGTGTGTGGAGTGTGGGCACTTGTAGTTTCAGAGCTGCTAGTTGTGGGTGTGGAGGTGGTGGTAGGAGTAGAACTGGTGCTTGTAGGTGTAGAAGTGGTGGTGAGCATAGAGGTGCTACTTGTGGGTGTAGAGCTACTAGTGATGGGCGTTGAGGTGCTACTGGATGGTGTAGAGATGGAGGTGAGTGTAGAGCTGGTAGTGGTGGGAGCTGAGCTAGTCTGGGTGGGTGTAGAGGTAGTAGTGGTGGGTGTAGTGATGGTGGTGAGTGTAGTGCTGCTACTTGTAGGTGTAGAGCTACTACTGGTGAGTGCGGAGCTGCTACTTGTAGGTGCAGAGCTAGAAGTGGTGAGTGCAGAGCTGGTGCTGGTGGGTGTAGATATGGTGATGGGAGCAGAGCTGCTACTTGGAGGTGTAGAAGTGGTAGTGGTTGTTAGTGGAGAGGTGGCGCTGGATGTAGAGCTACTGCTGGTGGGTGTAGAGGTGGTACTTGTAGTTTCAGAGCTGCTAGTGGTGGGTGTGGAGCTGGTGCTGGTGGGTGTAGAGCTAGTACTTGTAGGAGTTGAACTGCTTGTGGTTGTTATTGGAGTGGTGGTGCTGTATGTAGAGCTACTGCTGGTGGGTGTAGAGCTACTACTGCTGGTGGGTGTAGAGCTGCTACTTGTAGTTTCAGAGCTGCTAGAGGTGGGTGTGGAGCTGGTGCTGGTGGGTGTAGATGTGCTAGTGCTGGGTGTCGAGCTACTACTTGTAGGCGCTGAACTGCTAGTGGTTGGTAGTGTAGAGGTGGCACTGGTTGTAGAGCCAGTAGTGGTGGGTGTAGGGCTGCTAGGTGTAGTTGAAGAACTGGTAGTGGTGGGTGTAGTGGCAGTGGTGTGTGTAGAGCTACTAGTGGTGTGTGGAGTGTGGGCACTTGTAGTTTGAGAGCTGCTAGTGGTGGGTGTGGAGGTGGTGGGAGGAGTAGAACTGGTGCTTGTAGGTGTAGAAGTGGTGGTGAGCGTAGAGGTGCTACTTGTGGGTGTAGAGCTACTAGTGATGGGCGTTGAGGTGCTACTGGATGGTGTAGAGATGGAGGTGAGTGTAGAGCTGGTAGTGGTGGGAGCTGAGCTAGTCTGGGTGGGTGTAGAGGCAGTAGTGGTGGGTGTAGTGATGGTGGTGAGTGTAGTGCTGCTACTTGTAGGTGTAGAGCTACTACTGGTGAGTGCGGAGCTGCTACTTGTAGGTGCAGAGCTAGAAGTGGTGAGTGCAGAGCTGGTGCTGGTGGGTGTAGATATGGTGATGGGAGCAGAGCTGCTACTTGGAGGTGTAGAAGTGGTAGTGGTTGTTAGTGGAGAGGTGGCGCTGGATGTAGAGCTACTGCTGGTGGGTGTAGAGGTGGTACTTGTAGTTTCAGAGCTGCTAGTGGTGGGTGTGGAGCTGGTGCTGGTGGGTGTAGATATGCTACTGGTGGGTGTAGAGCTACTACTTGTAGGAGTTGAACTGCTTGTGGTTGTTATTGGAGTGGTGGTGCTGTATGTAGAGCTACTGCTGGTGGGTGTAGAGCTACTACTGCTGGTGGGTGTAGAGCTGCTACTTGTAGTTTCAGAGCTGCTAGTGGTGGGTGTGGAGCTGGTGCTGGTGGGTGTAGATATGCTAGTGCTGGGTGTACAGCTACTACTTGTAAGCGCTGAAGTGCTAGTGGTTGGTAGTGTAGAGGTGGCACTGGTTGTAGAGCCAGTAGTGGTGGGTGTAGGGCTGCTAGGTGTAGTTGAAGAACTGGCAGTGGTGGGTGTAGTGGCAGTGGTGTGTGTAGAGCTACTAGTGGTGTGTGGAGTGTGGGCACTTGTAGTTTCAGAGCTGCTAGTGGTGGGTGTGGAGCTGGTGCTGGTGGGTGTAGATATGCTACTGGTGGGTGTAGAGCTACTACTTGTAGGAGTTGAACTGCTTGTGGTTGTTATTGGAGTGGTGGTGCTGTATGTAGAGCTACTGCTGGTGGGTGTAGAGCTACTACTGCTGGTGGGTGTAGAGCTGCTACTTGTAGTTTCAGAGCTGCTAGTGGTGGGTGTGGAGCTGGTGCTGGTGGGTGTAGATATGCTAGTGCTGGGTGTAGAGCTGCTACTTGTAGGCGCTGAAGTGCTACTGGTTGGTAGTGTAGAGGTGGCACTGGTTGTAGAGCCAGTAGTGGTGGGTGTAGGGCTGCTAGGTGTAGTTGAAGAACTGGTAGTGGTGGGTGTATTGGCAGTGGTGTGTGTAGAGCTACTAGTGGTGTGTGGAGTGTGGGCACTTGTAGTTTCAGAGCTGCTAGTGGTGGGTGTGGAGGTGGTGGTAGGAGTAGAACTGGTGCTTGTAGGTGTAGAAGTGGTGGTGAGCGTCGAGCTGCTACTTGTGGGTGTAGAGCTACTAGTGATGGGCGTTGAGGTGCTACTGGATGGTGTAGAGATGGAGGTGAGTGTAGAGCTGGGAGTGGTGGGAGCTGAGCTAGTCTGGGTGGGTGTAGAGGCAGTAGTGGTGGGTGTAGTGATGGTGGTGAGTGTAGTGCTGCTACTTGTAGGTGTAGAGCTACTACTGGTGAGTGCGGAGCTGCTACTTGTAGGTGCAGAGCTAGAAGTGGTGAGTGCAGAGCTGGTGCTGGTGGGTGTAGATATGGTGATGGGAGCAGAGCTGCTACTTGGAGGTGTAGAAGTGGTAGTGGTTGTTAGTGTAGAGGTGGCGCTGGATGTAGAGCTACTGCTGGTAGGTGTAGAGCTGCTACTTGTAGTTTCAGAGCTGCTAGAGGTGGGTGTGGAGCTGGTGCTGGTGGGTGTAGATGTGCTAATGCTGGGTGTCGAGCTACTACTTGTAGGCGCTGAAGTGCTACTGGTTGGTAGTGTAGAGGTGGCACTGGTTGTAGAGCCAGTAGTGGTGGGTGTAGGGCTGCTAGGTGTAGTTGAAGAACTGGTAGTGGTGGGTGTAGTGGCAGTGGTGTGTGTAGAGCTACTAGTGGTGTGTGGAGTGTGGGCACTTGTAGTTTCAGAGCTGCTAGTGGTGGGTGTGGAGGTGGTGGTAGGAGTAGAACTGGTGCTTGTAGGTGTAGAAGTGGTGGTGAGCGTAGAGGTGCTACTTGTGGGTGTAGAGCTACTAGTGATGGGCGTTGAGGTGCTACTGGATGGTGTAGAGATGGAGGTGAGTGTAGAGCTGGTAGTGGTGGGAGCTGAGCTAGTCTGGGTGGGTGTAGAGGCAGTAGTGGTGGGTGTAGTGATGGTGGTGAGTGTAGTGCTGCTACTTGTAGGTGTAGAGCTACTACTGGTGAGTGCGGAGCTGCTACTTGTAGGTGCAGAGCTAGAAGTGGTGAGTGCGGAGCTGGTGCTGGTGGGTGTAGATATGGTGATGGGAGCAGAGCTGCTACTTGGAGGTGTAGAAGTGGTAGTGGTTGTTAGTGGAGAGGTGGCGCTGGATGTAGAGCTACTGCTGGTGGGTGTAGAGGTGGTACTTGGAGTTTCAGAGCTGCTAGTGGTGGGTGTGGAGCTGGTGCTGGTGGGTGTAGATGTGCTAGTGCTGGGTGTAGAGCTACTACTTGTAGGAGTTGAACTGCTAGTGGTTGTTATTGGAGAGGAGGTGCTGTATGTAGAGCTACTGCTGGTGGGTGTAGAGCTACTACTTGTGGGAGTTGAACTGCTAGTGGTTGTTATTGGAGTGGTGGCGCCGGAAGTAGAGCTACTACTGGTGGGTGTAGAGCTGCTACTTGTAGTTTCAGAGCTGCTAGTGGTGGGTGTGGAGCTGGTGCTGGTGGGTGTAGAGCTACTACTTGTAGGTGTAGAGCTAGTACTGGTGAGTGTGGAGGTGGTGCTGGTGGGTGTAGATGTGCTAGTGCTGGGTGTAGAGCTACTACTTGTAGGCGCTGAACTGCTACTGGTTGGTAGTGTAGAGGTGGCACTTGTTGTAGAGCCAGTAGTGGTGGGTGTAGGGCTGCTAGGTGTAGTTGAAGAACTGGTAGTGGTGGGTGTAGTGGCAGTGGTGTGTGTAGAGCTACTAGTGGTGTGTAGGGTGTGGGCACTTGTAGTTTCAGAGCTGCTAGTGGTGGGTGTGGAGCTGGTGCTGGTGGGTGTAGATATGCTACTGGTGGGTGTAGAGCTGCTACTTGTAGGAGTTGAACTGCTTGTGGTTGTTATTAGAGTGGTGGCGCCGGAAGTAGAGCTACTGCTGGTGGGTGTAGAGCTGCTACTTGTAGTTTCAGAGCTGCCAGTGGTGGGTGTGGAGCTGGTGCTGGTGGGTGTAGATATGCTACTGGTGGGTGTAGAGCTACTACTTGTAGGTGTAGAGCTAGTACTGGTGAGTGTGGAGGTGGTGCTGGTGGGTGTAGATATGGTGATGGGAGCAGAGCTGCTACTTGGAGGTGTAGAAGTGGTAGTGGTTGTTAGTGTAGAGGTGGCGCTGGATGTAGAGCTACTACTGCTGGTGGGTGTAGAGGTGGTACTTGTAGTTTCAGAGCTGCTAGTGGTGGGTGTGGAGCTACTGCTGGTGGGTGTAGATGTGCTAGTGCTGGGTGTCGAGCTACTACTTGTAGGCGCTGAAGTGCTACTGGTTGGTAGTGTAGAGGTGGCACTGGTTGTAGAGCCAGTAGTGGTGGGTGTAGGGCTGCTAGGTGTAGTTGAAGAACTGGTAGTGGTGGGTGTAGTGGCAGTGGTGTGTGTAGAGCTACTAGTGGTGTGTGGAGTGTGGGCACTTGTAGTTTGAGAGCTGCTAGTGGTGGGTGTGGAGGTGGTGGTAGGAGTAGAACTGGTGCTTGTAGGTGTAGAAGTGGTGGTGAGCGTAGAGGTGCTACTTGTGGGTGTAGAGCTACTAGTGATGGGCGTTGAGGTGCTACTGGATGGTGTAGAGATGGAGGTGAGTGTAGAGCTGGTAGTGGTGGGAGCTGAGCTAGTCTGGGTGGGTGTAGAGGCAGTAGTGGTGGGTGTAGTGATGGTGGTGAGTGTAGTGCTGCTACTTGTAGGTGTAGAGCTACTACTGGTGAGTGCGGAGCTGCTACTTGTAGGTGCAGAGCTAGAAGTGGTGAGTGCAGAGCTGGTGCTGGTGGGTGTAGATATGGTGATGGGAGCAGAGCTGCTACTTGGAGGTGTAGAAGTGGTAGTGGTTGTTAGTGTAGAGGTGGCGCTGGATGTAGAGCTACTACTGCTGGTGGGTGTAGAGGTGGTACTTGTAGTTTCAGAGCTGCTAGTGGTGGGTGTGGAGCTGGTGCTGGTGGGTGTAGATATGCTAGTGCTGGGTGTAGAGCTACTACTTGTAGGTGTAGAGCTAGTACTGGTGAGTGTGGAGGTGGTGCTGGTGGGTGTAGATATGGTGATGGGAGCAGAGCTGCTACTTGGAGGTGTAGAAGTGGTAGTGGTTGTTAGTGGAGAGGTGGCGCTGGATGTAGAGCTACTACTGCTGGTGGCTGCAGAGCTGCTACTTGTAGTTTCAGAGCTGCTAGTGGTGAGTGTGGAGCTGGTGCTGGTGGGTGTAGATGTGCTAGTGCTGGGTGTAGAGCTACTACTTGTAGGCGCTGAAGTGCTAGTGGTTGGTAGTGTAGAGGTGGCACTGGTTGTAGAGCCAGTAGTGGTGGGTGTAGGGCTGCTAGGTGTAGTTGAAGAACTTGTAGTGGTGGGTGTAGTGGCAGTGGTGTGTGTAGAGCTACTAGTGGTGTGTGGAGTGTGGGCACTTGTAGTTTCAGAGCTGCTAGTTGTGGGTGTGGAGGTGGTGGTAGGAGTAGAACTGGTGCTTGTAGGTGTAGAAGTGGTGGTGAGCGTAGAGGTGCTACTTGTGGGTGTAGAGCTACTAGTGATGGGCGTTGAGGTGCTACTGGATGGTGTAGAGATGGAGGTGAGTGTAGAGCTGGTAGTGGTGGGAGCTGAGCTAGTCTGGGTGGGTGTAGAGGTAGTAGTGGTGGGTGTAGTGATGGTGGTGAGTGTAGTGCTGCTACTTGTAGGTGTAGAGCTACTACTGGTGAGTGCGGAGCTGCTACTTGTAGGTGCAGAGCTAGAAGTGGTGAGTGCAGAGCTGGTGCTGGTGGGTGTAGATATGGTGATGGGAGCAGAGCTGCTACTTGGAGGTGTAGAAGTGGTAGTGGTTGTTAGTGGAGAGGTGGCGCTGGATGTAGAGCTACTGCTGGTGGGTGTAGAGGTGGTACTTGTAGTTTCAGAGCTGCTAGTGGTGGGTGTGGAGCTGGTGCTGGTGGGTGTAGAGCTAGTACTTGTAGGAGTTGAACTGCTTGTGGTTGTTATTGGAGTGGTGGTGCTGTATGTAGAGCTACTGCTGGTGGGTGTAGAGCTACTACTGCTGGTGGGTGTAGAGCTGCTACTTGTAGTTTCAGAGCTGCTAGAGGTGGGTGTGGAGCTGGTGCTGGTGGGTGTAGATGTGCTAGTGCTGGGTGTCGAGCTACTACTTGTAGGCGCTGAACTGCTAGTGGTTGGTAGTGTAGAGGTGGCACTGGTTGTAGAGCCAGTAGTGGTGGGTGTAGGGCTGCTAGGTGTAGTTGAAGAACTGGTAGTGGTGGGTGTAGTGGCAGTGGTGTGTGTAGAGCTACTAGTGGTGTGTGGAGTGTGGGCACTTGTAGTTTGAGAGCTGCTAGTGGTGGGTGTGGAGGTGGTGGGAGGAGTAGAACTGGTGCTTGTAGGTGTAGAAGTGGTGGTGAGCATAGAGGTGCTACTTGTGGGTGTAGAGCTACTAGTGATGGGCGTTGAGGTGCTACTGGATGGTGTAGAGATGGAGGTGAGTGTAGAGCTGGGAGTGGTGGGAGCTGAGCTAGTCTGGGTGGGTGTAGAGGCAGTAGTGGTGGGTGTAGTGATGGTGGTGAGTGTAGTGCTGCTACTTGTAGGTGTAGAGCTACTACTGGTGAGTGCGGAGCTGCTACTTGTAGGTGCAGAGCTAGAAGTGGTGAGTGCAGAGCTGGTGCTGGTGGGTGTAGATATGGTGATGGGAGCAGAGCTGCTACTTGGAGGTGTAGAAGTGGTAGTGGTTGTTAGTGGAGAGGTGGCGCTGGATGTAGAGCTACTGCTGGTGGGTGTAGAGGTGGTACTTGTAGTTTCAGAGCTGCTAGTGGTGGGTGTGGAGCTGGTGCTGGTGGGTGTAGATATGCTACTGGTGGGTGTAGAGCTACTACTTGTAGGAGTTGAACTGCTTGTGGTTGTTATTGGAGTGGTGGTGCTGTATGTAGAGCTACTGCTGGTGGGTGTAGAGCTACTACTGCTGGTGGGTGTAGAGCTGCTACTTGTAGTTTCAGAGCTGCTAGTGGTGGGTGTGGAGCTGGTGCTGGTGGGTGTAGATATGCTAGTGCTGGGTGTACAGCTACTACTTGTAAGCGCTGAAGTGCTAGTGGTTGGTAGTGTAGAGGTGGCACTGGTTGTAGAGCCAGTAGTGGTGGGTGTAGGGCTGCTAGGTGTAGTTGAAGAACTGGCAGTGGTGGGTGTAGTGGCAGTGGTGTGTGTAGAGCTACTAGTGGTGTGTGGAGTGTGGGCACTTGTAGTTTCAGAGCTGCTAGTGGTGGGTGTGGAGCTGGTGCTGGTGGGTGTAGATATGCTACTGGTGGGTGTAGAGCTACTACTTGTAGGAGTTGAACTGCTTGTGGTTGTTATTGGAGTGGTGGTGCTGTATGTAGAGCTACTGCTGGTGGGTGTAGAGCTACTACTGCTGGTGGGTGTAGAGCTGCTACTTGTAGTTTCAGAGCTGCTAGTGGTGGGTGTGGAGCTGGTGCTGGTGGGTGTAGATGTGCTAGTGCTGGGTGTAGAGCTGCTACTTGTAGGCGCTGAAGTGCTACTGGTTGGTAGTGTAGAGGTGGCACTGGTTGTAGAGCCAGTAGTGGTGGGTGTAGGGCTGCTAGGTGTAGTTGAAGAACTTGTAGTGGTGGGTGTATTGGCAGTGGTGTGTGTAGAGCTACTAGTGGTGTGTGGAGTGTGGGCACTTGTAGTTTCAGAGCTGCTAGTGGTGGGTGTGGAGGTGGTGGTAGGAGTAGAACTGGTGCTTGTAGGTGTAGAAGTGGTGGTGAGCGTCGAGCTGCTACTTGTGGGTGTAGAGCTACTAGTGATGGGCGTTGAGGTGCTACTGGATGGTGTAGAGATGGAGGTGAGTGTAGAGCTGGGAGTGGTGGGAGCTGAGCTAGTCTGGGTGGGTGTAGAGGCAGTAGTGGTGGGTGTAGTGATGGTGGTGAGTGTAGTGCTGCTACTTGTAGGTGTAGAGCTACTACTGGTGAGTGCGGAGCTGCTACTTGTAGGTGCAGAGCTAGAAGTGGTGAGTGCAGAGCTGGTGCTGGTGGGTGTAGATATGGTGATGGGAGCAGAGCTGCTACTTGGAGGTGTAGAAGTGGTAGTGGTTGTTAGTGTAGAGGTGGCGCTGGATGTAGAGCTACTGCTGGTAGGTGTAGAGCTGCTACTTGTAGTTTCAGAGCTGCTAGAGGTGGGTGTGGAGCTGGTGCTGGTGGGTGTAGATGTGCTAGTGCTGGGTGTCGAGCTACTACTTGTAGGCGCTGAAGTGCTACTGGTTGGTAGTGTAGAGGTGGCACTGGTTGTAGAGCCAGTAGTGGTGGGTGTAGGGCTGCTAGGTGTAGTTGAAGAACTGGTAGTGGTGGGTGTAGTGGCAGTGGTGTGTGTAGAGCTACTAGTGGTGTGTGGAGTGTGGGCACTTGTAGTTTGAGAGCTGCTAGTGGTGGGTGTGGAGGTGGTGGTAGGAGTAGAACTGGTGCTTGTAGGTGTAGAAGTGGTGGTGAGCGTAGAGGTGCTACTTGTGGGTGTAGAGCTACTAGTGATGGGCGTTGAGGTGCTACTGGATGGTGTAGAGATGGAGGTGAGTGTAGAGCTGGTAGTGGTGGGAGCTGAGCTAGTCTGGGTGGGTGTAGAGGCAGTAGTGGTGGGTGTAGTGATGGTGGTGAGTGTAGTGCTGCTACTTGTAGGTGTAGAGCTACTACTGGTGAGTGCGGAGCTGCTACTTGTAGGTGCAGAGCTAGAAGTGGTGAGTGCAGAGCTGGTGCTGGTGGGTGTAGATATGGTGATGGGAGCAGAGCTGCTACTTGGAGGTGTAGAAGTGGTAGTGGTTGTTAGTGTAGAGGTGGCGCTGGATGTAGAGCTACTACTGCTGGTGGGTGTAGAGGTGGTACTTGTAGTTTCAGAGCTGCTAGTGGTGGGTGTGGAGCTGGTGCTGGTGGGTGTAGATATGCTACTGGTGGGTGTAGAGCTACTACTTGTAGGTGTAGAGCTAGTACTGGTGAGTGTGGAGGTGGTGCGGGTGGGTGTAGATATGGTGATGGGAGCAGAGCTGCTACTTGGAGGTGTAGAAGTGGTAGTGGTTGTTAGTGGAGAGGTGGCGCTGGATGTAGAGCTACTACTGCTGGTGGCTGCAGAGCTGCTACTTGTAGTTTCAGAGCTGCTAGTGGTGGGTGTGGAGCTGGTGCTGGTGGGTGTAGATGTGCTAGTGCTGGGTGTAGAGCCACTACTTGTAGGCGCTGAAGTGCTAGTGGTTGGTAGTGTAGAGGTGGCACTGGTTGTAGAGCCAGTAGTGGTGGGTGTAGGGCTGCTAGGTGTAGTTGAAGAACTTGTAGTGGTGGGTGTAGTGGCAGTGGTGTGTGTAGAGCTACTAGTGGTGTGTGGAGTGTGGGCACTTGTAGTTTCAGAGCTGCTAGTTGTGGGTGTGGAGGTGGTGGTAGGAGTAGAACTGGTGCTTGTAGGTGTAGAAGTGGTGGTGAGCGTAGAGGTGCTACTTGTGGGTGTAGAGCTACTAGTGATGGGCGTTGAGGTGCTACTGGATGGTGTAGAGATGGAGGTGAGTGTAGAGCTGGTAGTGGTGGGAGCTGAGCTAGTCTGGGTGGGTGTAGAGGCAGTAGTGGTGGGTGTAGTGATGGTGGTGAGTGTAGTGCTGCTACTTGTAGGTGTAGAGCTACTACTGGTGAGTGCGGAGCTGCTACTTGTAGGTGCAGAGCTAGAAGTGGTGAGTGCAGAGCTGGTGCTGGTGGGTGTAGATATGGTGATGGGAGCAGAGCTGCTACTTGGAGGGGTAGAAGTGGTAGTAGTTGTTAGTGTAGAGGTGGCGCTGGATGTAGAGCTACTACTGCTGGTGGGTGTAGAGGTGGTACTTGTAGTTTCAGAGCTGCTAGTGGTGGGTGTGGAGCTGGTGCTGGTGGGTGTAGATATGCTACTGGTGGGTGTAGAGCTACTACTTGTAGGAGTTGAACTGCTTGTGGTTGTTATTGGAGTGGTGGTGCTGTATGTAGAGCTACTGCTGGTGGGTGTAGAGCTACTACTGCTGGTGGGTGTAGAGCTGCTACTTGTAGTTTCAGAGCTGCTAGTGGTGGGTGTGGAGCTGGTGCTGGTGGGTGTAGATGTGCTAGTGCTGGGTGTAGAGCTGCTACTTGTAGGCGCTGAAGTGCTACTGGTTGGTAGTGTAGAGGTGGCACTGGTTGTAGAGCCAGTAGTGGTGGGTGTAGGGCTGCTAGGTGTAGTTGAAGAACTGGTAGTGGTGGGTGTAGTGGCAGTGGTGTGTGTAGAGCTACTAGTGGTGTGTGGAGTGTGGGCACTTGTAGTTTGAGAGCTGCTAGTGGTGGGTGTGGAGGTGGTGGGAGGAGTAGAACTGGTGCTTGTAGGTGTAGAAGTGGTGGTGAGCGTAGAGGTGCTACTTGTGGGTGTAGAGCTACTAGTGATGGGCGTTGAGGTGCTACTGGATGGTGTAGAGATGGAGGTGAGTGTAGAGCTGGGAGTGGTGGGAGCTGAGCTAGTCTGGGTGGGTGTAGAGGCAGTAGTGGTGGGTGTAGTGATGGTGGTGAGTGTAGTGCTGCTACTTGTAGGTGTAGAGCTACTACTGGTGAGTGCGGAGCTGCTACTTGTAGGTGCAGAGCTAGAAGTGGTGAGTGCAGAGCTGGTGCTGGTGGGTGTAGATATGGTGATGGGAGCAGAGCTGCTACTTGGAGGTGTAGAAGTGGTAGTGGTTGTTAGTGGAGAGGTGGCGCTGGATGTAGAGCTACTGCTGGTAGGTGTAGAGCTGCTACTTGTAGTTTCAGAGCTGCTAGAGGTGGGTGTGGAGCTGGTGCTGGTGGGTGTAGATGTGCTAGTGCTGGGTGTCGAGCTACTACTTGTAGGCGCTGAAGTGCTACTGGTTGGTAGTGTAGAGGTGGCACTGGTTGTAGAGCCAGTAGTGGTGGGTGTAGGGCTGCTAGGTGTAGTTGAAGAACTGGTAGTGGTGGGTGTAGTGGCAGTGGTGTGTGTAGAGCTACTAGTGGTGTGTGGAGTGTGGGCACTTGTAGTTTGAGAGCTGCTAGTGGTGGGTGTGGAGGTGGTGGTAGGAGTAGAACTGGTGCTTGTAGGTGTAGAAGTGGTGGTGAGCGTAGAGGTGCTACTTGTGGGTGTAGAGCTACTAGTGATGGGCGTTGAGGTGCTACTGGATGGTGTAGAGATGGAGGTGAGTGTAGAGCTGGTAGTGGTGGGAGCTGAGCTAGTCTGGGTGGGTGTAGAGGCAGTAGTGGTGGGTGTAGTGATGGTGGTGAGTGTAGTGCTGCTACTTGTAGGTGTAGAGCTACTACTGGTGAGTGCGGAGCTGCTACTTGTAGGTGCAGAGCTAGAAGTGGTGAGTGCAGAGCTGGTGCTGGTGGGTGTAGATATGGTGATGGGAGCAGAGCTGCTACTTGGAGGTGTAGAAGTGGTAGTGGTTGTTAGTGTAGAGGTGGCGCTGGATGTAGAGCTACTACTGCTGGTGGGTGTAGAGGTGGTACTTGTAGTTTCAGAGCTGCTAGTGGTGGGTGTGGAGCTGGTGCTGGTGGGTGTAGATATGCTACTGGTGGGTGTAGAGCTACTACTTGTAGGTGTAGAGCTAGTACTGGTGAGTGTGGAGGTGGTGCGGGTGGGTGTAGATATGGTGATGGGAGCAGAGCTGCTACTTGGAGGTGTAGAAGTGGTAGTGGTTGTTAGTGGAGAGGTGGCGCTGGATGTAGAGCTACTACTGCTGGTGGCTGCAGAGCTGCTACTTGTAGTTTCAGAGCTGCTAGTGGTGAGTGTGGAGCTGGTGCTGGTGGGTGTAGATGTGCTAGTGCTGGGTGTAGAGCCACTACTTGTAGGCGCTGAAGTGCTAGTGGTTGGTAGTGTAGAGGTGGCACTGGTTGTAGAGCCAGTAGTGGTGGGTGTAGGGCTGCTAGGTGTAGTTGAAGAACTTGTAGTGGTGGGTGTAGTGGCAGTGGTGTGTGTAGAGCTACTAGTGGTGTGTGGAGTGTGGGCACTTGTAGTTTCAGAGCTGCTAGTTGTGGGTGTGGAGGTGGTGGTAGGAGTAGAACTGGTGCTTGTAGGTGTAGAAGTGGTGGTGAGCGTAGAGGTGCTACTTGTGGGTGTAGAGCTACTAGTGATGGGCGTTGAGGTGCTACTGGATGGTGTAGAGATGGAGGTGAGTGTAGAGCTGGTAGTGGTGGGAGCTGAGCTAGTCTGGGTGGGTGTAGAGGCAGTAGTGGTGGGTGTAGTGATGGTGGTGAGTGTAGTGCTGCTACTTGTAGGTGTAGAGCTACTACTGGTGAGTGCGGAGCTGCTACTTGTAGGTGCAGAGCTAGAAGTGGTGAGTGCAGAGCTGGTGCTGGTGGGTGTAGATATGGTGATGGGAGCAGAGCTGCTACTTGGAGGGGTAGAAGTGGTAGTAGTTGTTAGTGTAGAGGTGGCGCTGGATGTAGAGCTACTACTGCTGGTGGGTGTAGAGGTGGTACTTGTAGTTTCAGAGCTGCTAGTGGTGGGTGTGGAGCTGGTGCTGGTGGGTGTAGATATGCTACTGGTGGATGTAGAGCTACTACTTGTAGGAGTTGAACTGCTTGTGGTTGTTATTGGAGTGGTGGTGCTGTATGTAGAGCTACTGCTGGTGGGTGTAGAGCTACTACTGCTGGTGGGTGTAGAGCTGCTACTTGTAGTTTCAGAGCTGCTAGTGGTGAGTGTGGAGCTGGTGCTGGTGGGTGTAGATGTGCTAGTGCTGGGTGTAGAGCTGCTACTTGTAGGCGCTGAAGTGCTACTGGTTGGTAGTGTAGAGGTGGCACTGGTTGTAGAGCCAGTAGTGGTGGGTGTAGGGCTGCTAGGTGTAGTTGAAGAACTGGTAGTGGTGGGTGTAGTGGCAGTGGTGTGTGTAGAGCTACTAGTGGTGTGTGGAGTGTGGGCACTTGTAGTTTGAGAGCTGCTAGTGGTGGGTGTGGAGGTGGTGGGAGGAGTAGAACTGGTGCTTGTAGGTGTAGAAGTGGTGGTGAGCGTAGAGGTGCTACTTGTGGGTGTAGAGCTACTAGTGATGGGCGTTGAGGTGCTACTGGATGGTGTAGAGATGGAGGTGAGTGTAGAGCTGGGAGTGGTGGGAGCTGAGCTAGTCTGGGTGGGTGTAGAGGCAGTAGTGGTGGGTGTAGTGATGGTGGTGAGTGTAGTGCTGCTACTTGTAGGTGTAGAGCTACTACTGGTGAGTGCGGAGCTGCTACTTGTAGGTGCAGAGCTAGAAGTGGTGAGTGCAGAGCTGGTGCTGGTGGGTGTAGATATGGTGATGGGAGCAGAGCTGCTACTTGGAGGTGTAGAAGTGGTAGTGGTTGTTAGTGTAGAGGTGGCGCTGGATGTAGAGCTACTGCTGGTGGGTGTAGAGGTGGTACTTGTAGTTTCAGAGCTGCTAGAGGTGGGTGTGGAGCTGGTGCTGGTGGGTGTAGATGTGCTAGTGCTGGGTGTCGAGCTACTACTTGTAGGCGCTGAAGTGCTACTGGTTGGTAGTGTAGAGGTGGCACTGGTTGTAGAGCCAGTAGTGGTGGGTGTAGGGCTGCTAGGTGTAGTTGAAGAACTGGTAGTGGTGGGTGTAGTGGCAGTGGTGTGTGTAGAGCTACTAGTGGTGTGTGGAGTGTGGGCACTTGTAGTTTGAGAGCTGCTAGTGGTGGGTGTGGAGGTGGTGGTAGGAGTAGAACTGGTGCTTGTAGGTGTAGAAGTGGTGGTGAGCGTAGAGGTGCTACTTGTGGGTGTAGAGCTACTAGTGATGGGCGTTGAGGTGCTACTGGATGGTGTAGAGATGGAGGTGAGTGTAGAGCTGGTAGTGGTGGGAGCTGAGCTAGTCTGGGTGGGTGTAGAGGCAGTAGTGGTGGGTGTAGTGATGGTGGTGAGTGTAGTGCTGCTACTTGTAGGTGTAGAGCTACTACTGGTGAGTGCGGAGCTGCTACTTGTAGGTGCAGAGCTAGAAGTGGTGAGTGCAGAGCTGGTGCTGGTGGGTGTAGATATGGTGATGGGAGCAGAGCTGCTACTTGGAGGTGTAGAAGTGGTAGTGGTTGTTAGTGTAGAGGTGGCGCTGGATGTAGAGCTACTACTGCTGGTGGGTGTAGAGGTGGTACTTGTAGTTTCAGAGCTGCTAGTGGTGGGTGTGGAGCTGGTGCTGGTGGGTGTAGATATGCTACTGGTGGGTGTAGAGCTACTACTTGTAGGTGTAGAGCTAGTACTGGTGAGTGTGGAGGTGGTGCTGGTGGGTGTAGATATGGTGATGGGAGCAGAGCTGCTACTTGGAGGTGTAGAAGTGGTAGTGGTTGTTAGTGGAGAGGTGGCGCTGGATGTAGAGCTACTACTGCTGGTGGCTGCAGAGCTGCTACTTGTAGTTTCAGAGCTGCTAGTGGTGAGTGTGGAGCTGGTGCTGGTGGGTGTAGATGTGCTAGTGCTGGGTGTAGAGCCACTACTTGTAGGCGCTGAAGTGCTAGTGGTTGGTAGTGTAGAGGTGGCACTGGTTGTAGAGCCAGTAGTGGTGGGTGTAGGGCTGCTAGGCGTAGTTGAAGAACTTGTAGTGGTGGGTGTAGTGGCAGTGGTGTGTGTAGAGCTACTAGTGGTGTGTGGAGTGTGGGCACTTGTAGTTTGAGAGCTGCTAGTGGTGGGTGTGGAGGTGGTGGTAGGAGTAGAACTGGTGCTTGTAGGTGTAGAAGTGGTGGTGAGCGTAGAGGTGCTACTTGTGGGTGTAGAGCTACTAGTGATGGGCGTTGAGGTGCTACTGGATGGTGTAGAGATGGAGGTGAGTGTAGAGCTGGTAGTGGTGGGAGCTGAGCTAGTCTGGGTGGGTGTAGAGGCAGTAGTGGTGGGTGTAGTGATGGTGGTGAGTGTAGTGCTGCTACTTGTAGGTGTAGAGCTACTACTGGTGAGTGCGGAGCTGCTACTTGTAGGTGCAGAGCTAGAAGTGGTGAGTGCAGAGCTGGTGCTGGTGGGTGTAGATATGGTGATGGGAGCAGAGCTGCTACTTGGAGGGGTAGAAGTGGTAGTAGTTGTTAGTGTAGAGGTGGCGCTGGATGTAGAGCTACTACTGCTGGTGGGTGTAGAGGTGGTACTTGTAGTTTCAGAGCTGCTAGTGGTGGGTGTGGAGCTGGTGCTGGTGGGTGTAGATATGCTACTGGTGGGTGTAGAGCTACTACTTGTAGGAGTTGAACTGCTTGTGGTTGTTATTGGAGTGGTGGTGCTGTATGTAGAGCTACTGCTGGTGGGTGTAGAGCTACTACTGCTGGTGGGTGTAGAGCTGCTACTTGTAGTTTCAGAGCTGCTAGTGGTGGGTGTGGAGCTGGTGCTGGTGGGTGTAGATATGCTACTGGTGGGTGTAGAGCTACTACTTGTAGGAGTTGAACTGCTAGTGGTTGTTATTGGAGTGGTGGCGCTGGATGTAGAGCTACTACTGCTGGTGGGTGTAGAGCTGCTACTTGGAGTTTCAGAGCTGCTAGTGGTGGGTGTGGAGCTGGTGCTGGTGGGTGTAGATATGCTACTGGTGGGTGTAGAGCTACTACTTGTAGGTGTAGAGCTAGTACTGGTGAGTGTGGAGGTGGTGCTGGTGGGTGTAGATATGGTGATGGGAGCAGAGCTGCTACTTGGAGGTGTAGAAGTGGTAGTGGTTGTTAGTGTAGAGGTGGCGCTGGATGTAGAGCTACTACTGCTGGTGGCTGCAGAGCTGCTACTTGTAGTTTCAGAGCTGCTAGTGGTGGGTGTGGAGCTGGTGCTGGTGGGTGTAGATGTGCTAGTGCTGGGTGTAGAGCTACTACTTGTAGGCGCTGAAGTGCTACTGGTTGGTAGTGTAGAGGTGGCACTGGTTGTAGAGCCAGTAGTGGTGGGTGTAGGGCTGCTAGGTGTAGTTGAAGAACTTGTAGTGGTGGGTGTAGTGGCAGTGGTGTGTGTAGAGCTACTAGTGGTGTGTGGAGTGTGGGCACTTGTAGTTTGAGAGCTGCTAGTGGTGGGTGTGGAGGTGGTGGTAGGAGTAGAACTGGTGCTTGTAGGTGTAGAAGTGGTGGTGTGTGTCGAGCTGCTACTTGTGGGTGTAGAGCTACTAGTGATGGGCGTTGAGGTGCTACTGGATGGTGTAGAGATGGAGGTGAGTGTAGAGCTGGTAGTGGTGGGAGCTGAGCTAGTCTGGGTGGGTGTAGAGGCAGTAGTGGTGGGTGTAGTGATGGTGGTGAGTGTAGTGCTGCTACTTGTAGGTGTAGAGCTACTACTGGTGAGTGCGGAGCTGCTACTTGTAGGTGCAGAGCTAGAAGTGGTGAGTGCAGAGCTGGTGCTGGTGGGTGTAGATATGGTGATGGGAGCAGAGCTGCTACTTGGAGGTGTAGAAGTGGTAGTGGTTGTTAGTGTAGAGGTGGCGCTGGATGTAGAGCTACTACTGCTGGTGGCTGCAGAGCTGCTACTTGTAGTTTCAGAGCTGCTAGTGGTGAGTGTGGAGCTACTGCTGGTGGGTGTAGATATGCTACTGGTGGGTGTAGAGCCACTACTTGTAGGCGCTGAAGTGCTAGTGGTTGGTAGTGTAGAGGTGGCACTGGTTGTAGAGCCAGTAGTGGTGGGTGTAGGGCTGCTAGGTGTCGTTGAAGAACTGGTAGTGGTGGGTGTAGTGGCAGTGGTGTGTGTAGAGCTACTAGTGGTGTGTGGAGTGTGGGCACTTGTAGTTTGAGAGCTGCTAGTGGTGGGTGTGGAGGTGGTGGTAGGAGTAGAACTGGTGCTTGTAGGTGTAGAAGTGGTGGTGAGCGTCGAGCTGCTACTTGTGGGTGTAGAGCTACTAGTGATGGGCGTTGAGGTGCTACTGGATGGTGTAGAGATGGAGGTGAGTGTAGAGCTGGTAGTGGTGGGAGCTGAGCTAGTCTGGGTGGGTGTAGAGGCAGTAGTGGTGGGTGTAGTGATGGTGGTGAGTGTAGTGCTGCTACTTGTAGGTGTAGAGCTACTACTGGTGAGTGCGGAGCTGCTACTTGTAGGTGCAGAGCTACTACTGGTGAGTGTGGAGGTGGTGCTGGGAGCAGAGCTGCTACTTGGAGGTGTAGAAGTGGTAGTGGTTGTTAGTGTAGAGGTGGCGCTGGATGTAGAGCTACTGCTGGTGGGTGTAGAGGTGGTACTTGGAGTTTCAGAGCTGCTAGTGGTGGGTGTGGAGCTGGTGCTGGTGGGTGTAGATATGCTACTGGTGGGTGTAGAGCTACTACTTGTAGGTGTAGAGCTAGTACTGGTGAGTGTGGAGGTGGTGCTGGGAGCAGAGCTGCTACTTGGAGGTGTAGAAGTGGTAGTGGTTGTTAGTGTAGAGGTGGCGCTGGATGTAGAGCTACTGCTGGTGGGTGTAGAGGTGGTACTTGTAGTTTCAGAGCTGCTAGTGGTGGGTGTGGAGCTGGTGCTGGTGGGTGTAGATATGCTACTGGTGGGTGTAGAGCTACTACTTGTAGGTGTAGAGCTAGTACTGGTGAGTGTGGAGGTGGTGCTGGTGGGTGTAGATATGCTACTGGTGGGTGTAGAGCTACTACTTGTAGGAGTTGAACTGCTAGTGGTTGTTATTGGAGTGGTGGTTCTGTATGTAGAGCTACTGCTGGTGGGTGTAGAGCTACTACTGCTGGTGGGTGTAGAGCTGCTACTTGTAGTTTCAGAGCTGCTAGTGGTGGGTGTGGAGCTGGTGCTGGTGGGTGTAGATATGCTACTGGTGGGTGTAGAGCTACTACTTGTAGGAGTTGAACTAGCACTGGTGAGTGTGGAGGTGGTGCTGGTGGGTGTAGATATGGTGATGGGAGCAGAGCTGCTACTTGGAGGTGTAGAAGTGGTAGTGGTTGTTAGTGTAGAGGTGGCGCTGGATGTAGAGCTACTACTGCTGGTGGGTGTAGAGCTGCTAGGTGTAGTTTCAGAGCTGCTAGTGGTGGGTGTGGAGCTGGTGCTCGTGGGTGTAGATGTGCTAGTGCTGGGTGTAGAGCTACTTCTTGTAGGCGCTGAAGTGCTACTGGTTGGTAGTGTAGAGGTGGCACTGGTTGTAGAGCCAGTAGTGGTGGGTGTAGGGCTGCTAGGTGTAGTTGAAGAACTGGTAGTGGTGGGTGTAGTGGCAGTGGTGTGTGTAGAGCTACTAGTGGTGTGTGGAGTGTGGGCACTTGTAGTTTGAGAGCTGCTAGTGGTGGGTGTGGAGGTGGTGGTAGGAGTAGAACTGGTGCTTGTAGGTGTAGAAGTGGTGGTGAGCGTAGAGGTGCTACCTGTGGGTGTAGAGCTACTAGTGATGGGCGTTGAGGTGCTACTGGATGGTGTAGAGATGGAGGTGAGTGTAGAGCTGGTAGTGGTGGGAGCTGAGCTAGTCTGGGTGGGTGTAGAGGCAGTAGTGGTGGGTGTAGTGATGGTGGTGAGTGTAGTGCTGCTACTTGTAGGTGTAGAGCTACTACTGGTGAGTGCGGAGCTGCTACTTGTAGGTGCAGAGCTAGAAGTGGTGAGTGCAGAGCTGGTGCTGGTGGGTGTAGATATGGTGCTGGGAGCAGAGCTGCTACTTGGAGGTGTATAAGTGGTAGTGGTTGTTAGTGGAGAGGTGGCGCTGGATGTAGAGCTACTGCTGGTGGGTGTAGAGGTGGTACTTGTAGTTTCAGAGCTGCTAGTGGTGGGTGTGGAGCTGGTGCTGGTGGGTGTAGATATGCTACTGGTGGGTGTAGAGCTACTACTTGTAGGTGTAGAGCTAGTACTGGTGAGTGTGGAGGTGGTGCTGGGAGCAGAGCTGCTACTTGGAGGTGTAGAAGTGGTAGTGGTTGTTAGTGGAGAGGTGGCGCTGGATGTAGAGCTACTGCTGGTGGGTGTAGAGGTGGTACTTGTAGTTTCAGAGCTGCTAGTGGTGGGTGTGGAGCTGGTGCTGGTGGGTGTAGATATGCTACTGGTGGGTGTAGAGCTACTACTTGTAGGTGTAGAGCTAGTACTGGTGAGTGTGGAGGTGGTGCTGGTGGGTGTAGATATGGTGATGGGAGCAGAGCTGCTACTTGGAGGTGTAGAAGTGGTAGTGGTTGTTAGTGGAGAGGTGGCACTGGATGTAGAGCTACTACTGCTGGTGGGTGTAGAGGTGGTACTTGTAGTTTCAGAGCTGCCAGTAGTGGGTGCGGAGCTGGTGCTGGTGGGTGTAGATATGCTACTGGTGGGTGTAGAGCTACTACTTGTAGGAGTTGAACTGCTTGTGGTTGATAGTGTAGAGGTGGCACTGGTTGTAGAGCCAGTTGTGGTGGGTGTAGGGCTGCTAGGTGTAGTTGAAGAACTGGTAGTGGTGGGTGTAGTGGCAGTGGTGTGTGTAGAGCTACTAGTGGTTTGTGGAGTGTGGGCACTTGTAGTTTGAGAGCTGCTAGTGGTGGGTGTGGAGGTGGTGGTAGGAGTAGAACTGGTGCTTGTAGGTGTAGAAGTGGTGGTGAGCGTAGAGGTGCTACTTGTGGGTGTAGAGCTACTAGTGATGGGCGTTGAGGTGCTACTGGATGGTGTAGAGATGGAGGTGAGTGTAGAGCTGGTAGTGGTGGGAGCTGAGCTAGTCTGGGTGGGTGTAGAGGCAGTAGTGGTGGGTGTAGTGATGGTGGTGAGTGTAGTGCTGCTACTTGTAGGTGTAGAGCTACTACTGGTGAGTGCGGAGCTGCTACTTGTAGGTGCAGAGCTAGAAGTGGTGAGTGCGGAGGTGGTGCTGGTGGGTGTAGATATGGTGATGGGAGCAGAGCTGCTACTTGGAGGTGTAGAAGTGGTAGTGGTTGTTAGTGTAGAGGTGGCGCTGGATGTAGAGCTACTGCTGGTGGGTGTAGAGGTGGTACTTGTAGTTTCAGAGCTGCTAGTGGTGGGTGTGGAGCTGGTGCTGGTGGGTGTAGATATGCTACTGGTGGGTGTAGAGCTACTACTTGTAGGTGTAGAGCTAGTACTGGTGAGTGTGGAGGTGGTGCTGGTGGGTGTAGATATGGTGATGGGAGCAGAGCTGCTACTTGGAGGTGTAGAAGTGGTAGTGGTTGTTAGTGTAGAGGTGGCGCTGGATGTAGAGCTACTACTGCTGGTGGGTGTAGAGCTGCTAGGTGTAGTTTCAGAGCTGCTAGTGGTGGGTGTGGAGCTGGTGCTCGTGGGTGTAGATGTGCTAGTGCTGGGTGTAGAGCTACTACTTGTAGGCGCTGAAGTGCTAGTGGTTGGTAGTGTAGAGGTGGCACTGGTTGTAGAGCCAATTGTGGTGGGTGTAGGGCTGCTAGGTGTAGTTGAAGAACTTGTAGTGGTGGGTGTAGTGGCAGTGGTGTGTGTAGAGCTACTAGTGGTGTGTGGAGTGTGGGCACTTGTAGTTTGAGAGCTGCTAGTGGTGGGTGTGGAGGTGGTGGTAGGAGTAGAACTGGTGCTTGTAGGTGTAGAAGTGGTGGTGTGTGTCGAGCTGCTACTTGTGGGTGTAGAGCTACTAGTGATGGGCGTTGAGGTGCTACTGGATGGTGTAGAGATGGAGGTGAGTGTAGAGCTGGTAGTGGTGGGAGCTGAGCTAGTCTGGGTGGGTGTAGAGGCAGTAGTGGTGGGTGTAGTGATGGTGGTGAGTGTAGTGCTGCTACTTGTAGGTGTAGAGCTACTACTGGTGAGTGCGGAGCTGCTACTTGTAGGTGCAGAGCTAGAAGTGGTGAGTGCAGAGCTGGTGCTGGTGGGTGTAGATATGGTGATGGGAGCAGAGCTGCTACTTGGAGGTGTAGAAGTGGTAGTGGTTGTTAGTGGAGAGGTGGCGCTGGATGTAGAGCTACTGCTGGTGGGTGTAGAGGTGGTACTTGTAGTTTCAGAGCTGCTAGTGGTGGGTGTGGAGCTGGTGCTGGTGGGTGTAGATATGCTACTGGTGGGTGTAGAGCTACTACTTGTAGGTGTAGAGCTAGTACTGGTGAGTGTGGAGGTGGTGCTGGGAGCAGAGCTGCTACTTGGAGGTGTAGAAGTGGTAGTGGTTGTTAGTGGAGAGGTGGCGCTGGATGTAGAGCTACTGCTGGTGGGTGTAGAGGTGGTACTTGTAGTTTCAGAGCTGCTAGTGGTGGGTGTGGAGCTGGTGCTGGTGGGTGTAGATATGCTACTGGTGGGTGTAGAGCTACTACTTGTAGGTGTAGAGCTAGTACTGGTGAGTGTGGAGGTGGTGCTGGTGGGTGTAGATATGGTGATGGGAGCAGAGCTGCTACTTGGAGGTGTAGAAGTGGTAGTGGTTGTTAGTGGAGAGGTGGCACTGGATGTAGAGCTACTACTGCTGGTGGGTGTAGAGGTGGTACTTGTAGTTTCAGAGCTGCCAGTAGTGGGTGCGGAGCTGGTGCTGGTGGGTGTAGATATGCTACTGGTGGGTGTAGAGCTACTACTTGTAGGAGTTGAACTGCTTGTGGTTGATAGTGTAGAGGTGGCACTGGTTGTAGAGCCAGTTGTGGTGGGTGTAGGGCTGCTAGGTGTAGTTGAAGAACTGGTAGTGGTGGGTGTAGTGGCAGTGGTGTGTGTAGAGCTACTAGTGGTTTGTGGAGTGTGGGCACTTGTAGTTTGAGAGCTGCTAGTGGTGGGTGTGGAGGTGGTGGTAGGAGTAGAACTGGTGCTTGTAGGTGTAGAAGTGGTGGTGAGCGTAGAGGTGCTACTTGTGGGTGTAGAGCTACTAGTGATGGGCGTTGAGGTGCTACTGGATGGTGTAGAGATGGAGGTGAGTGTAGAGCTGGTAGTGGTGGGAGCTGAGCTAGTCTGGGTGGGTGTAGAGGCAGTAGTGGTGGGTGTAGTGATGGTGGTGAGTGTAGTGCTGCTACTTGTAGGTGTAGAGCTACTACTGGTGAGTGCGGAGCTGCTACTTGTAGGTGCAGAGCTAGAAGTGGTGAGTGCGGAGGTGGTGCTGGTGGGTGTAGATATGGTGATGGGAGCAGAGCTGCTACTTGGAGGTGTAGAAGTGGTAGTGGTTGTTAGTGTAGAGGTGGCGCTGGATGTAGAGCTACTGCTGGTGGGTGTAGAGGTGGTACTTGTAGTTTCAGAGCTGCTAGTGGTGGGTGTGGAGCTGGTGCTGGTGGGTGTAGATATGCTACTGGTGGGTGTAGAGCTACTACTTGTAGGTGTAGAGCTAGTACTGGTGAGTGTGGAGGTGGTGCTGGTGGGTGTAGATATGGTGATGGGAGCAGAGCTGCTACTTGGAGGTGTAGAAGTGGTAGTGGTTGTTAGTGTAGAGGTGGCGCTGGATGTAGAGCTACTACTGCTGGTGGGTGTAGAGCTGCTAGGTGTAGTTTCAGAGCTGCTAGTGGTGGGTGTGGAGCTGGTGCTCGTGGGTGTAGATGTGCTAGTGCTGGGTGTAGAGCTACTACTTGTAGGCGCTGAAGTGCTAGTGGTTGGTAGTGTAGAGGTGGCACTGGTTGTAGAGCCAATTGTGGTGGGTGTAGGGCTGCTAGGTGTAGTTGAAGAACTTGTAGTGGTGGGTGTAGTGGCAGTGGTGTGTGTAGAGCTACTAGTGGTGTGTGGAGTGTGGGCACTTGTAGTTTGAGAGCTGCTAGTGGTGGGTGTGGAGGTGGTGGTAGGAGTAGAACTGGTGCTTGTAGGTGTAGAAGTGGTGGTGTGTGTCGAGCTGCTACTTGTGGGTGTAGAGCTACTAGTGATGGGCGTTGAGGTGCTACTGGATGGTGTAGAGATGGAGGTGAGTGTAGAGCTGGTAGTGGTGGGAGCTGAGCTAGTCTGGGTGGGTGTAGAGGCAGTAGTGGTGGGTGTAGTGATGGTGGTGAGTGTAGTGCTGCTACTTGTAGGTGTAGAGCTACTACTGGTGAGTGTGGAGCTGCTACTTGTAGGTGCAGAGCTACTACTGGTGAGTGTGGAGGTGGTGCTGGTGGGTGTAGATATGGTGCTGGGAGCAGAGCTGCTACTTGGAGGTGTAGAAGTGGTAGTGGTTGTTAGTGTAGAGGTGGCGCTGGATGTAGAGCTACTGCTGGTGGGTGTAGAGGTGGTACTTGTAGTTTCAGAGCTGCTAGTGGTGGGTGTGGAGCTGGTGCTGGTGGGTGTAGATATGCTACTGGTGGGTGTAGAGCTACTACTTGTAGGTGTAGAGCTAGTACTGGTGAGTGTGGAGGTGGTGCTGGTGGGTGTAGATATGGTGATGGGAGCAGAGCTGCTACTTGGAGGTGTAGAAGTGGTAGTGGTTGTTAGTGGAGAGGTGGCACTGGATGTAGAGCTACTACTGCTGGTGGGTGTAGAGGTGGTACTTGTAGTTTCAGAGCTGCCAGTAGTGGGTGCGGAGCTGGTGCTGGTGGGTGCAGATATGCTACTGGTGGGTGTAGAGCTACTACTTGTAGGAGTTGAACTGCTTGTGGTTGATAGTGTAGAGGTGGCACTGGTTGTAGAGCCAGTTGTGGTGGGTGTAGGGCTGCTAGGTGTAGTTGAAGAACTGGTAGTGGCGGGTGTAGTGGCAGTGGTGTGTGTAGAGCTACTAGTGGTGTGTGGAGTGTGGGCACTTGTAGTTTGAGAGCTGCTAGTGGTGGGTGTGGAGGTGGTGGTAGGAGTAGAACTGGTGCTTGTAGGTGTAGAAGTGGTGGTGAGCGTAGAGGTGCTACTTGTGGGTGTAGAGCTACTAGTGATGGGCGTTGAGGTGCTACTGGATGGTGTAGAGATGGAGGTGAGTGTAGAGCTGGTAGTGGTGGGAGCTGAGCTAGTCTGGGTGGGTGTAGAGGCAGTAGTGGTGGGTGTAGTGATGGTGGTGAGTGTAGTGCTGCTACTTGTAGGTGTAGAGCTACTACTGGTGAGTGCGGAGCTGCTACTTGTAGGTGCAGAGCTAGAAGTGGTGAGTGCGGAGGTGGTGCTGGTGGGTGTAGATATGGTGATGGGAGCAGAGCTGCTACTTGGAGGTGTAGAAGTGGTAGTGGTTGTTAGTGTAGAGGTGGCGCTGGATGTAGAGCTACTGCTGGTGGGTGTAGAGGTGGTACTTGTAGTTTCAGAGCTGCTAGTGGTGGGTGTGGAGCTGGTGCTGGTGGGTGTAGATATGCTACTGGTGGGTGTAGAGCTACTACTTGTAGGTGTAGAGCTAGTACTGGTGAGTGTGGAGGTGGTGCTGGTGGGTGTAGATATGGTGATGGGAGCAGAGCTGCTACTTGGAGGTGTAGAAGTGGTAGTGGTTGTTAGTGTAGAGGTGGCGCTGGATGTAGAGCTACTACTGCTGGTGGGTGTAGAGCTGCTAGGTGTAGTTTCAGAGCTGCTAGTGGTGGGTGTGGAGCTGGTGCTCGTGGGTGTAGATGTGCTAGTGCTGGGTGTAGAGCTACTACTTGTAGGCGCTGAAGTGCTAGTGGTTGGTAGTGTAGAGGTGGCACTGGTTGTAGAGCCAATTGTGGTGGGTGTAGGGCTGCTAGGTGTAGTTGAAGAACTTGTAGTGGTGGGTGTAGTGGCAGTGGTGTGTGTAGAGCTACTAGTGGTGTGTGGAGTGTGGGCACTTGTAGTTTGAGAGCTGCTAGTGGTGGGTGTGGAGGTGGTGGTAGGAGTAGAACTGGTGCTTGTAGGTGTAGAAGTGGTGGTGTGTGTCGAGCTGCTACTTGTGGGTGTAGAGCTACTAGTGATGGGCGTTGAGGTGCTACTGGATGGTGTAGAGATGGAGGTGAGTGTAGAGCTGGTAGTGGTGGGAGCTGAGCTAGTCTGGGTGGGTGTAGAGGCAGTAGTGGTGGGTGTAGTGATGGTGGTGAGTGTAGTGCTGCTACTTGTAGGTGTAGAGCTACTACTGGTGAGTGTGGAGCTGCTACTTGTAGGTGCAGAGCTACTACTGGTGAGTGTGGAGGTGGTGCTGGTGGGTGTAGATATGGTGCTGGGAGCAGAGCTGCTACTTGGAGGTGTAGAAGTGGTAGTGGTTGTTAGTGTAGAGGTGGCGCTGGATGTAGAGCTACTGCTGGTGGGTGTAGAGGTGGTACTTGTAGTTTCAGAGCTGCTAGTGGTGGGTGTGGAGCTGGTGCTGGTGGGTGTAGATATGCTACTGGTGGGTGTAGAGCTACTACTTGTAGGTGTAGAGCTAGTACTGGTGAGTGTGGAGGTGGTGCTGGTGGGTGTAGATATGGTGATGGGAGCAGAGCTGCTACTTGGAGGTGTAGAAGTGGTAGTGGTTGTTAGTGGAGAGGTGGCACTGGATGTAGAGCTACTACTGCTGGTGGGTGTAGAGGTGGTACTTGTAGTTTCAGAGCTGCCAGTAGTGGGTGCGGAGCTGGTGCTGGTGGGTGCAGATATGCTACTGGTGGGTGTAGAGCTACTACTTGTAGGAGTTGAACTGCTTGTGGTTGATAGTGTAGAGGTGGCACTGGTTGTAGAGCCAGTTGTGGTGGGTGTAGGGCTGCTAGGTGTAGTTGAAGAACTGGTAGTGGCGGGTGTAGTGGCAGTGGTGTGTGTAGAGCTACTAGTGGTGTGTGGAGTGTGGGCACTTGTAGTTTCAGAGCTGCTAGTGGTGGGTGTGGAGGTGGTGGTAGGAGTAGAACTGGTGCTTGTAGGTGTAGAAGTGGTGGTGAGCGTAGAGGTGCTACTTGTGGGTGTAGAGCTACTAGTGATGGGCGTTGAAGTGCTACTGGATGGTGTAGAGATGGAGGTGAGTGTAGAGCTGGTAGTGGTGGGAGCTGAGCTAGTCTGGGTGGGTGTAGAGGCAGTAGTGGTGGGTGTAGTGATGGTGGTGAGTGTAGTGCTGCTACTTGTAGGTGTAGAGCTACTACTGGTGAGTGCGGAGCTGCTACTTGCAGGTGCAGAGCTAGAAGTGGTGAGTGCAGAGCTGGTGCTGGTGGGTGTAGATATGGTGATGGGAGCAGAGCTGCTACTTGGAGGTGTAGAAGTGGTAGTGGTTGTTAGTGTAGAGGTGGCGCTGGATGTAGAGCTACTACTGCTGGTGGGTGTAGAGGTGGTACTTGTAGTTTCAGAGCTGCTAGTGGTGGGTGTGGAGCTGGTGCTGGTGGGTGTAGATATGCTACTGGTGGGTGTAGAGCTACTACTTGTAGGAGTTGAACTGCTTGTGGTTGTTATTGGAGAGGTGGTGCTGGATGTAGAGCTACTACTGCTGGTGGGTGTAGAGCTACTACTGCTGGTGGGTGTAGAGCTGCTACTTGTAGTTTCAGAGCTGCTAGTGGTGGGTGTGGAGCTGGTGCTGGTGGGTGTATATGTGCTAGTGCTGGGTGTAGAGCTACTACTTGTAGGCGCTGAAGTGCTACTGGTTGGGAGTGTAGAGGTGGCACTGGTTGTAGAGCCAGTAGTGGTGGGTGTAGGGCTGCTAGGTGTAGTTGAAGAACTGGTAGTGGTGGGTGTAGTGGCAGTGGTGTGTGTAGAGCTACTAGTGGTGTGTGGAGTGTGGGCACTTGTAGTTTGAGAGCTGCTAGTGGTGGGTGTGGAGGTGGTGGTAGGAGTAGAACTGGTGCTTGTAGGTGTAGAAGTGGTGGTGAGCGTAGAGGTGCTACTTGTGGGTGTAGAGCTACTAGTGATGGGCGTTGAGGTGCTACTGGATGGTGTAGAGATGGAGGTGAGTGTAGAGCTGGTAGTGGTGGGAGCTGAGCTAGTGTGGGTGGGTGTAGAGGCAGTAGTGGTGGGTGTAGTGATGGTGGTGAGTGTAGTGCTGCTACTTGTAGGTGTAGAGCTACTACTGGTGAGTGCGGAGCTGCTACTTGTAGGTGTAGAGGTAGTACTGGTGAGTGCGGAGCTGCTACTCGTAGGTGTAGAGGTAGTACTGGTGAGTGTGGAGCTGGTGCTGGTGGGTGTATATATGGTGCTGGGAGCAGAGCTGCTACTTGGAGGTGTAGAAGTGGTAGTGGTTGTTAGTGGAGAGGTGGCGCTGGAAGTAGAGCTACTGCTGGTGGGTGTAGAGGTGGTACTTGTAGTTTCAGAGCTGCTAGTGGTGGGTGTGGAGCTGGTGCTGGTGGGTGTAGATATGCTACTGGTGGGTGTAGAGCTACTACTTGTAGGAGTTGAACTGCTTGTGGTTGTTATTGGAGTGGTGGCGCTGGATGTCGAGCTACTACTGCTGGTGGGTGTAGAGCTGCTACTTGTAGTTTCAGAGCTGCTAGTGGTGGGTGTGGAGCTGGTGCTGGTGGGTGTAGATGTGCTAGTGCTGGGTGTAGAGCTACTACTTGTAGGCGCTGAACTGCTACTGGTTGGTAGTGTAGAGGTGGTACTGGTTGTAGAGCCAGTAGTGGTGGGTGTAGGGCTGCTAGGTGTAGTTGAAGAACTTGTAGTGGTGGGTGTAGTGGCAGTGGTGTGTGTAGAGCTACTAGTGGTGTGTGGAGTGTGGGCACTTGTAGTTTGAGAGCTGCTAGTGGTGGGTGTGGAGGTGGTGGTAGGAGTAGAACTGGTGCTTGTAGGTGTAGAAGTGGTGGTGAGCGTAGAGGTGCTACTTGTGGGTGTAGAGCTACTAGTGATGGGCGTTGTGGTGCTACTGGATGGTGTAGAGATGGAGGTGAGTGTAGAGCTGGTAGTGGTGGGAGCTGAGCTAGTCTGGGTGGGTGTAGAGGCAGTAGTGGTGGGTGTAGTGATGGTGGTGAGTGTAGTGCTGCTACTTGTAGGGTTAGTGATAGTAGCTGTGGTTTTAGAGCTTGTAGTGTTTGTTGTCAAGACACTACTTGTACGTGCAGAGCTACTACTGGTGATTGCAGAGCTGCTGCTGGTGGTTGTAGTTTTGGTGGTGGGTGTAGTGGAGGTATTTGCAAGTGTAGGGGTTGCTTTAGAGGCTGTAGTGATGGGTGTAGCGCTGGTGGTGGATGTAGAAGTAGTTGTTGCAGGTGTAGGGGTGGGTGTAGAGGCAGTAGTGGTGGGTGTAGTAATGGTGGTGGATCTAGAATTGGTACTTGCAGGTGTAGATATCCTGCTGTTTGTTGTAGAGGTTGTGGTGGGTGTAGAGCTGCTACTTGCAGGTATAGACCTGGCACTTGCTGATGTTGAAGTATTACTAGTGGGTGTAGAGCTACTACTGGTGAGTGCGGAGCTGCTACTTGTAGGTATAGAGGTAGTACTGGTGAGTGCAGAGCTGGTGCTGGTGGGTGTAGATATGGTGATGGGAGCAGAGCTGCTACTTGGAGGTGTAGAAGTGGTAGTGGTTGTTATTGGAGTGGTGGCGCTGGAAGTAGAGCTACTACTGCTGGTGGGTGTAGAGCTGCTACTTGTAGTTTCAGAGCTGCTAGTGGTGAGTGTGGAGCTGGTGCTGGTGGGTGTAGCGCTGCTACTTGTAGTTGTGGAGCTGGTGATGGATTCAGTGGTGGCAGTGGCTGCTGTAGTGGTGTTGGTGGGTGTAGGGTTGGGTTCTGTTTCGGGCTTACTTGTTCCTGCAGATGTGGTGGAGGATCCGTCCGACTTACTCCTCGTTTTAGCGCTGCTCCAGGTCGGTGTAACCACTGTGGAACTTCCCGTGGGGCTGCTGATGGTGATTTTGGTTGTTGTGGTATTCCCGTTGTCCCCAACCTTTTCATCAGTCCTGAGTTTTGTCCCCTTCCCTTTTTCCGTGTGGAGCCTGGAGGTGTCTGTGGTTGGGGGTCCCACGATGCTCCCAGATGCTGCGGAGAGAGAGGAAAGTCCCAGTCTGGGATGGGCTTGGCATGTCCTGGACTCGATGTTCCCATTGTCCCCGTGGTTTTTTTTGACCCCCCCCGGTACCTTCTGGGGCTCATGGCAAGGGTTTGGACCCACCTGGTGCAGGCGTGACCCTCTGGAATGTTCCCTTTAAGTCACAATTCCTCAATTTCGGGAACACCGAGTGCCTCCCCCCCCCTCATCCTCCCCATCACCCCAAGGGTGACGAGACCCTCGGCATCTCCCGCTTTTATTCCCACATTCCTGCCCCTCTGCACCCCTTGGATCTCCCCCAGCCCTTCCCCACGTGCCCTTATCGGCCACAGGTAGCGTTATCAATTCCAGGTAGCTGTTTTCAGCCCCACGTGCCACTATCAATTCCAGGTAGCCATCCAGGTGATCTCTTATCTCTCCCGTTATCAACTTCACTTTCATTTCTCACTGCTCCTTTCCCACTCAGACCTTGGCCCTCCCTCGCCTTTGCTCTTTCTCTTCCTGGAGTTCCAAGTTTCGTTTCCCAGAGGGAAGCGACGACAATCCCGCAATCCCCACACGGGACCGTGGATCCGTGGCACGTGCCCAGGTGAGTGCCCAGGTGACCGCCAGGACTGTGACACCTTTGAGCTGACTCTGCTCGGCTCGTGGGCCACCTTCGGAGCCACGGGGACACTTTGCCCTCACCCAAGGATGACTCAAATTCCTTTTGGAAAATTTCCGGCTTGGAGGAAAAAAAAAACCAAACCAACCCCAACCTGAATTAACGAAAATAACTCCTAAAAAAACCACTTCAAACATCCCCCCAAAAAAAGCCCCGTCGCCTACGGAATCCGCATTTTCCCAGCCTGATTGCTCTTCCTTGAGGATCTCCAGCTGCGGCTGCTTTGATGAGCCGCTCTGGTGTAATTAACACGGCCGCTTAACGAGGTTTCCCAGCTCCAATGCTCCCCAACCGCTGGGATTGGCGGCGGGGGGGATGCGGAGGAGGAGGAGGGGGATGGGGAACCAGGAAGAGCCAGAGACGAATGGGGGGGAGGGGGGGGTCTGATAAGGAGCTCCCGGAATGTGCTGGTGGTGTCACCAGATAAGGATGGGGGGAGGTGGGGACCTGATCCATCCCTGAGGATCCTGATCCGTCTCCCTGGATCCCTGACTTATCCCTGTGGACCCCCAACCCACACCTGTGGACCCATTGATCCATGACCCGGCCCTATGGACACCTGACCCATCCCTCTGGACACTTGACCCATCCCTGTGGACCCCCAACTCATCCCCATGGACCTCCCAGTCCATTCCCATGGACCCCTGACCCATCCCTGTGGATCCTGATCCATCTCCCTGGACCCCAGTGCACCCTCAGGGACCCTCAGTCCATCCCCAGGGACCCCTGACTCATTCCCATGAACTCCTGATGCATCCCTGAGCACTCCTGACCCATCCCTGTGGACCTGTGGACCCCTGACCCATCTCTGGGGACCTCCAATGCACCCTGAGCAACCTCCAGTCCACGTCCGGAGACCCCTGACCCATCCCCACAAATCCCTGATCTATCTCCCAGGACCTCCAATGCACCCCCAGGGACCTCCGATCCATCCCTATGGACCCCTGACCCATCCTCAGGGACCCCTGACCCATTCCTGTGGATCCTGATCCATCTCCCAGGACCCCAAATCCATCCCTAGAGACCCCTGACACATCCCTGTGGATCCCAATCCATCCCCATGGACCCCCGACCCATCCCTGCAGATCCCAATCCATCCCTGTGGATCCCAATCCCTCCCCATGGACCCCCGACCCATCCCTGCAGATCCCTGTGGATCCCAATCCATCCCTGGGGATCCCAATCCCTCCCCATGGACCCCTGACCCATCCCTGCAGATCCAAATCCATCCCTGCGGATCCCAATCCCTCCCCACGTACCCCCGACCCACTCCCATCCACCCCATAATAGGATGAGACCTCAGAGAGGGAGATTTTATCCAAGGAATGGAAGTGATGGGGGTGAAGTCTCCCTTCCACAGGGGATCCCCATGGAAAATCTCAGGAGGAGATGACGTCGCCTCCCATCCCACCTTGTTTTCCCAAAAAAAAAAAACCAACATTCCAGCCCTACTCACTCGTTCCTCCGGGGATGAAGAGGAGGAGGAAGAAGTGGAGATGAAAGACAGAAACTTTCATTTTCCCTGTCACGGCTCCTCCACCGGCACCATGCCAGAGCCGGAACGCGCTCGGAGCCGGCGGAGCCGCAGGAAGAAGTGGCGGGAATGGAACCTTTGCCCCCGGGTCCGGAATGGACCAAACCTCCCCCTCCCTTTGGTGACGCAACGATGGAGTGGCCACGGCGTCTTCCAGGACCGCTCCTGGACATCGGGAATGTCATCGGGACCCCTTGGATCATCGATGGGTCACGGCTGGGTCACGGTTGGGTCATCATTGGGTCAGTGTTGGTCACCACAGAGCGTCAATCGTCAAACCCCACCCTGAGTGGGGGCTCAGAGATGGCCACGAGCAGCATCCCAACCCTTCCAAAATCCCTGGAAGGGAAATCAGGGACCCCCTGGAGCCTCCCCTCCCCATCCTCCCCCCCCCACCCCCCTCAGGACCCATCCCAAACTCTTTGGTTGCTATTTTCCTGCTTTTCCAGCCGCTCCCGCACACCTGGCACTATTTCCACCCAGAAAACAAACACCGTTATCTCCGCAGCGAATGCCAGGAGGAGTGGGAAGGGTGGGAACTGGAATTTTGGGATGGCAAGAGGTCAGGTTTTTATTGGGTTTGGGGCTCCGCCCCGCCGATGTTTGGCAAAGGGGTGTTTTGTGGGATTTCTTCCTTCTCCGGTGGCGGTTGGGTCGGTGTGTGGGTTGGTTTCGGTCCTGGTTGTTGGGGTTGGGAATTCCCTCCAAGCCACCCCACAACCCTCAAACCCTACCCACGACCCCCAAAATGCCAACTGTCACCCCAAACCTCCAATCTCAAGCCCCAAAGCTCCGATCTCGATGTTCAAAACCCCAGATTTGGTGATCCAAACCCCAACCACCACCCCAAAAGCCAACCATGATTTCCAAAAGCCAGCCTTGAACTTCAAAACCCCAACTGTGCCCTCCAAAATCCCAAACTCGACCCCAAAATGCCAATTGTGACCCCAAAATGTCAATTGTGACCTTCAAAATTCCAACCTCGACCCCCCAAACCCCAGTCTTGAACCCCAAAACCCCGACCTGAACCTCCAAAGCTCCAATCTCAAACCTCACAACCCCAAGCTTGACATCCAAAATCCCAAGCTTGACCCCAAACCCCAGTTTTGACCTCAAAACCCCAAACATGACCCCCCTCAACCCAATCTCGACCTCCAAACACCCAATTTGGATCTCCAAAACTCTGTCCATGACCCCCAAAACTCCAGTCACGACCCCAAAACCCCCGGTTTTGACCCCAAAATCTCATCTGTGACCCCCCAAACCCCCAACCTCGACTCCCAAAAGTCAACCTCGGCTCCAACACCCCGATCTTGGTCCCCCAAAACCCCAACTGTGACCCCCAAAACCCCCAATCTCGACCTCCAGAACCTCAACCATGACCTCAAAACCCCAACTGTGACCCCTCAAACCCCAAGCTCGGACCCTCAGCCCCAAATCTTGACCCCCAAAGGGGTCATCAGCACTGCCCCCCTTCCTTTGGGAATCCCCCCCATTCCATCCCCCCCTTTTCCAGGTGATTTTTTGGGACATGAAATAAATACGTTAATAAATATAATTTCCATGGAGATGAGGAATTTCCAGCTCCAGCGACGCTCCCAGAGCTGGATCCAACCCCAAACTCCCCCAGGGATGTCCTCTCCAAGGAGAAACCCCCCTCTCCCCCCCCAAAAAAAGGACCATGGGGGGATCCCTCCTCTCTCACAGAGGATCCTCATCCCGCCTTTTTTTCCCCCAAAAATGAGGGATCCGAGGGCTTCGGTCGATGGTGCCGAGGGTCTTGGGGGGCACCTTGGTCACCCCGTTCCTGGGTGGGTCACAGGGCTGCTGCACCGTCTGCCAGCACCTAAGAAATGGGGAGGGGGCTGAGGGTTAGGGGGGTTGGGGTTGAAATTGAGGGCTGAGGGTCAAAACTGGGGAGGCTGGGGGTCACAATCGGTGTTTTGAAGGTCGAAATTGGGGTTTGAAGGTCACGGTTGGGGTTTTGGGGTCAATATTGGGGATTTGATGGTGAGGGCAAGGGTTTGAAGGTCACCATTGGGGCTTTAAAGATCAAAATTTGGGGGTTTGGAGTCACAGTTGGGGTTTTGGGGTTGAGTTTGTGGGTTTTGGGGGTCACGGTTTGTGTTTTGGAGATCAAAATTGGGGTTGTGAGGTCACAGTTGGGGTTTTGGGGGTCACGGTTGGGGTTTTGGGGTTGAATTTAGATTTTGGGGCATCACGATCGGGGTTCAGAGGTGGAAATTGGGAGTTTTGAGGCAGCGATTTGAGTCGGAGGGCTCAAAATCGAGACTTTGAGATCACCGTTTCGGTTTTGGGGGTTGGAATCGGGAGTTTGGGAGTAACAGCTGGGTTTTTGGGGTTGAGTTTGGGGTTTTGAGGTCACAATTTGGGGCTTGGGGGTCAGGATTGGCAGCTGAGGACCCACCCCCCCCAACAGTGTCACCCCATCACCCACCGGCGCCGGGGGTTCCGCCACCTCCGAGCTGGGCTTGTAGGTGTTGTGTCCGTAGGGACCTGGGAGGAGGAAGAGGAGGAGGAAGAGGAGGATGATCCAGTGAGGATTTTGGGGCATTTTCCCTCTCCAGGGATGGTTTCTCCCCCTGTTTCGGGGCCCACCTTTCCCGCCGCCTCTGCCGTTGACGTGGTAGATCCCAGTGACGCGGCTGTTGCGGCCCCCGTCCGGCCAAGTGTCCTCGGCGGCCGCGCTGTGGAGCCGGGCAGGGGTGAAGGGGCTGGGGAGGGGTGGGGGGTGACGCTGGAGGTGGTGGGGGGGTCTCAACCCTCCCACCCCCCACGGGGCAAAGCTGTTGAACCCCAAATTTTGGGGCCTAACCGCCCCCAATTCCCTTCCTGTGACCCCACGGGGACCCCACGGCTCTTTCACCTGGCTCCGGGTGATTTCTTCCGCCCTCGGGCCAAGCGGACGGTGAGGACGATGCAGAGGATGAGGAGGATGAGGATGGTCAGGCCCAGCCCCAGCCCCACGCCGAGGCCCAGCCCCAGTTTGCTGATGTGGGTTTCGCAGCGGTCACCGGCCGAGAGGTACCAGGGCAGGTCTGGGCAGCTGGGGAAGGGGGGTGAAAGGTCATGGGCAGGGTCCTCACCCCCTCCCAGGGTGGGCACTGGGGGGTGGGATCCTCCAAGGAACCCACTGGAATCCCAGGAACCTTCCCTGGAGATCCATCACCATGACCATGGATTGGGATGAGGTTTGAGGGGGGTGGTCAAGGGGCTTGGGGGTCAAGGGTTGAGTGATGGGGGTCAAGGGTTGGGTTTGAGGGTCAAGGGTTGGGTGTGGGGGGTCAAGGGTTGGGTTTGAGGGTCAAGAGTTGGAGTTGGAGGTAAAGGGTTGGATGCTGACAGTCAAGGCTTGGGTGTCGGGGTCAAGGGTTGGGTGTCGGGGTCAAGGGTTGGGTTTCGGGGTCAAGGGTTGGGGGTTGGGGTCAAGGGTTGGGGGTTGGGCATCAAGAGTTGGGTTTGGAGGGCAGGACTTGACAGGAGACAAGGGTTGGACCTTTGGGGCCAAGGTTTTGGGGTCAAGGTTTTGGGATCAAGACCTTGGCTTGTGGTGGGACCTCGGTGATCAAACATTGGGATTTTGAGGTCAAGAGCTCAAGTTTGGGGTCAAACATTGGGATTCAACTTCTTTGGCCTTGGGAGAAGATTTGACCCCAGCTTCAAGACCCCCCCCGCTTAAGGTGGGACCAGTGGGCGTGGCCGAGGTGGGCATGGCCAACTCACAAGCACTGGGGTCCCTCCATGGTCAGCTCGCAGAACCCGCGGTGGCAGTCAAAGGAGCCGGGGACATTGAGGGTGCAGTTGGTGACGCAGAGGAACTCGTTGGCCGTGCGGTACGGGAAGTAGAACCGGCTGAAGTTGGCCGGCGCGTATCTCCGGCAGAGCTCTGGAGAAGCCAAACACCCATCAAGAGTCCCCTGTCCCCACCCCACCCCACCGCGATGTCCCCGTGTGTCCCCAGCGCGCGCTCACCGGTGTAGTTGTAGAGCGTCGCGGCTCTGGTGGCTCTGGCGGAGGTGGCGGTGAAGCAGAGCCCATCTGGGAAAAGGGAGAGCATGGGGTGGTCACCAGGGGTGACCAGAGATGTTGGGGACCGACCCGGGGTGGGTGGGGGTCACCTACCGGCAGAGGAGCTGCAGTTGTGGGGTTGGGATGCGGCGTTGGCCACCGCCAGCAGCTCCAGGGCTCGGTGCTCCAGGCTGGCGTTCCCGGGAAGGGGCCGCAGCTGGATGCGGTAATTCACCACCACGCTGCCGCGGCTGGGGGAGACGGGGTTGGTTCTTGGGGGCTTGGGGGTCCTCAGCTGTCACATCCCATCCCATCCATCCCGTCCCGTCCCATCCCATCCCATCCCATCCCATCCCATCCCATCCCATCCCATCCCGTCCCGTCCCGTCCCGTCCCGTCCCGTCCCGTCCCATCCCATCCCATCCCACCCCATCCATCCCATCCCGTCCCATCCCATCCCATCCCATCCCATCCCATCCCATCCCACCCCATCCATCCCATCCCATCCCATCCCATCCCATCCCATCCCATCCCATCCCATCCCATCCCATCCCATCCCATCCCCATCCCATCCCACCTCATCCCATCCCATCCCATCCCACCTCATCTCATCCCACCCCAGTTCCACCCCAGTTGCTCCGCTCACCTCAGGCTCAGGACACGGATCCCGCGGTAGTCGGAGACGTTCCGGTAGATCCCGTCCATCTGGGGACAGAGGGCCATGGGTCACCCTTGGGGTGGTCCTGGGGGTCTTTTGGGGGAATCCCTTGGGGTGGAACCTTGGGGTGATCCTGGTGGTCCCTTAGGGTGGTCCTGAGGTTCCCTTCAGGTGGTCCCTCAGGGGTCTTTTGGGATGGTCCCTTGGGGTGGTCCTGGAGGGTCCTTGGGGCATCCCTTAGGGTGGTTCTGGGGGTCTCTTGTGGTGATCCTGGGGGTCCTTTCAGGTGGTCCCTTGAGATGGTGCTGAGGGTCCCTTGGGCTGATCCTGAGGGTCCCTTGGGGTGTCCCATTGGAATGTCCCCCCTGGGTGCAGGAGGTCCCACCGAGGGGGTCTCACCGTCCGGCTGAACTCCTCGGCAAAGCGCTGGTGGCCGGGGGACGAGGTGTCCCCCATGTCCTCCGAGAAGTCCCGGTTGGTGACACGCGCCATCATCGTCACGAAGGGACCCAACTCTGCAGGGACAGGGGGTGTCCGTGACACGGGGACACCTCGGAGGGGACAGGGGGTCACAGGTGGGGGTGTCCACCCCTCCTTTACCTGCCGTCAGGTTGATGGTGCTGGCACCGAACTCGCAGCGGGGGCCGTTCACGTTGGGGGGGCACAGACAATTCATGCCCATCCAGCGCCCCCCGTTCAGGCAGGGGTCTGCAGGAGGGTGGGGACACGAGAGCTTGGGGACCCCAAAGAGGTCACCGGGACCCCCATCCCCACTCCCAGTTCCACCCGGTTGGTTCCACCATCACCACACCTCCCAATTTTTGGGCAAAACCAGGAAAAAATCAAGTCCTGGGGTGCCCTCCTGGGTGGGGGCGCAACACCCCCAAAATCCCCATTTTTGGCGGGGGGGGGGGATCTTCCCACCCCAGGAAAAGCCACCAACCTCTGGTGGTGGGGATGGTGGTGGTCGTGGTTCTCCTGGTGCTTCGGGATGCAGTTCTCATTCGATTCAGGGGCGTTTCCGGGGGGACGGTGGTGGGGCGGGGGTCTTCACACCGGGGTCCGGAGAAGCCGGGGGGGCAGTAGCACTCGGTGCCCACGGCGGTGCCACCGTGGCGACAGGCGGTGGCCGGGTCGGTGGTGGCACAGCGCGGTCCCACCCGGCCCGGGGGGCAGATGCAGCGGTCGCCCACCGCGGTGCTGCCACCAGCGCAGCGGTCACTGGGGTTGGGGGTCTCGCAGGTGGGGCCGGAGTAGCCGGGCGGGCACAGGCAGTGGGTCCGGTTGGCCACGCCGCCGTTGTGGCACACGACTGGGGAGAGGGGGCGGGACGAGGACACGGTGAGGGGACACGGGTGGGGGATCCATGTCCTTCCTTCACCGTTTGTCCGTATCAGAGGAGATCCCTGGGAAGGAGACCCCCCCCACCCCAGGAGACCCCAAAACCTCCATCTTCTTCCACCTCCCCACCCCAGGAGATCCCTGGGAAGGAGATCCCCACCCCAGGAGACCCCAAAACCTCCATCTTCTTCCACCTCCCCACCCCAGGAGATCCATGGGAAGGAGACCCCCACCCCAGGAGACCCCAGGAGCTCCATCCTCCTCTTCTTCATCACCTTGACCCCAGGAAATCCTTGGGAAGGAGACCCCCACCCCAGAAGACCCCAAAACCTCCATCTTCTTCCACCTCCCCACCCCAGAAGACCCCAGGAGCTCCATCCTCTTCTTCCTCTTCTCCCTCACCCCAGAAGACCCTTGGGAAGGAGACCCCCCCCCCCCCCGGAGACCCCAAAACCTCCATCTTCTTCCACCTCCCCACCCCAGGAGATCCATGGGAAGGAGACCCCCACCCCAGGAGACCCCAGGAGCTCCATCCTCTTCTTCCTCTTCTCCCTCACCCCAGAAGACCCTTGGGAAGGACATCCCCACCCCAGGAGACCCTCCTGACCCCAGAAAGGAGACCGCCCCCCACCCCAATGACCCCCCAGGTCACCCACTGGCGGGGGGGCTGGAGCCGTGCGGGAGGTAGAGGCAGATGGTGGCCATGGTGGTGACAGTGGAGGTGGCTGTGCTGGTCAAAATGTCCCCGGTGGTCCTGGCGGAGCCGTGTCCCAGTGCCCCGGTGGCTTCGGTGGTGTTGGGCAGGGGTTGGGGCGTCACCGCTGTGGTCTCGGTGGCATCCGTGATGGTGTGGGTGGCATTGGGCTGGACTGGCATTGAGATGACATCGGCCGGGGCAGTTGGGAGAGTGGACGGGGTGTGGCTCTCCAGGGTGGTGGCCCTGGTGTCGCTTTTCAGGGTGGTGGCCCTGGTGTTGTTCTCCATGGCCCTGGTGTGGCCTCCCACGATGGTCATTGGCACGGCCGTGGTGTCACTTTCCACGGTGGTGGCCCTGGTGTTGTTCTCCACCGCCGTGGTGTTCCTTGTCCTGGTGGTGGCCCTGCTGTGGCTTTCCAGGTGCCCTGGTAGCATGGTCACAGTGTCACTTTCCACGGTGGTGGTCCTGGTGTTGCTCACCATGGTGGCCACTGGTGTAGCCTCGGTGTCACCTTCCATGGGGGTGGCCTCAGTGTCACCCTCCATGACCGTGGTCTCATCTTCCATGGGGGTGGTCTCACCTTCCATGGCCGTGGTCTCACCTTCCGCAAGGTTTGATGGTGTGACTGTGGTGTCACCTTCCATGGCTGTGGTCTCACCCTCCATGGTGGTAGCCCTGGTGGGGCTCCCCACGGGCGAGGCCGTGACATTTCTCACCCGGCGCGCCGGCAGCGTCGTCGTGGCGTTGCTCTCCAGGGTGGTGGCCATGGTGACACTTCTTCTGTCCGCAGTGTCCCTCTCCGTGGTGGTGATCACATCATTGTCCGTGTTGGCGCTGACCGTGGTCGTGGTGGTGATCACGTCATTGTCCGTGCCGGCGATCACGTCATCGTCCGTGTTGGCGCTGACCGTGGTCGTGGTGGTGATCACGTCATTGTCCGTGTTGGCGACCACGTCATCGTCCGTGCTGGCGCTGACCCTGATGTCCCTCTCCGTGGTGGTGACAGTGGCGTTCCTTCCCATGACGGTGCCATTGCCCTCCACGGTGGTGGCCGTGGTGACATTTCCCACGGTGGTGGCATTGCCCTCCGCAGGTCTGGCCGTGACATTCCTCGCCCACCGCACCAGCAGCTTGTCCGTGGTGCTCTCCGTGGTGGTGTTGTCCCTCTCCGTGCCGTTTGTCCCCGCAGTGTCATTGAGGTACAACACCATCCCCCCGGCCGTGGTCAGGGTCACCCCGGTGCACTCACACCGAGGTCCCCAAGCCGTCGGGGGACACCGGCACGTCCCCTTCTCCAAAGTTCCACCGTTGAGGCACGATCCGGGCTCCTCCACTTCCTGGCAGGTGTCCCCATGGAATCCCGGCGGGCACACGCACGTTGTCCCGAAGGCGGTGGCCCCGTTGCGGCAGGCGCTGCCGGGGTCGGGGTGCTGGCACTGGGGTCCCCCAAAGCCCGGGGGACAGTAGCAGGCGGTGCCCACGGCGGTGCCACCGTTCTGGCAGGTGCTGGCGGGGTCGGGGGTCTCGCAGCGGCGGCCGGAGTGGCCGGGGGGACAAACGCAGCTGTCGCCCACCGCGGTGCCACCGTTGGCACAGGGGGCTGCAAGGGACAGGGAGGTTGGGGGGGTGGGACGGGAATGGGGATGCCCCAAATTGGGGGAGGGAGCTGGGGGTTTGTCCCCAAACTGGGAAAGGGAACTGGGAGTCTGTCCCCAAACTGGGAAAGGGACACAAGGATCCAACCCCAAACTGGAAAAGGGACCCAAAGGTCTGTCCCCAAATTGGGAAAGGGACCCAAAGGTCTGTCCCCAAATTGGGAAAGGGACACAAGGGTCTGTCCCCAAACTGGAAAAGGGAACCAAAGGTCTGTCCCCAAACTGGGAAAGGGACACAAGGATCCAACCCCAAACTGGAAAAGGGACCCAAAGGTCTGTCCCCAAACTGGGAAAGGGACACAAGGATCCAACCCCAAACTGGGAAAGGGACCCAAAGGTCTGTCCCCAAATTGGGAAAGGGACCCAAAGGTCTGTCCCCAAATTGGGAAAGGGACACAAGGGTCTGTCCCCAAACTGGAAAAGGGAACCAAAGGTCTGTCCCCAAACTGGGAAAGGGAACTGGGAGTCTGTCCCCAAACTGGAAAAGGGAACCAAAGGTCTGTCCCCAAACTGGGAAAGGGACACAAGGATCCAACCTCAAACTGGGAAAGGGACCCAAAGGTCTGTCCCCAAACTGGAGGAGGGACACAAAGGTCTGTCCCCAGCTGGAAAAGGAACCTGAGGGTCCGAGCCCCAACTGGGAGAGGGAACTGGGGGTCTGTCCCCAAACTGGAGGAGTGATTCAGGGGTCCATCCCCCAACTGGAAAAGGGACACAAGGGTCTGTCCCCAAATCGGGAGAGGGACCCAAGGGTCTGTCCCCAAATCGGGAGAGGGACCCAAAGGTCTTTCCCCAAACTGGGAGAGGGAACTGGGGGTCTGTCCCCAAACTGGGAGAGGGACACAAGGGTCTGTCCCCAAACTGGGAAAGGGACACAAGGGTCTGTCCCCAAATTGGGAAAGGGACACAAGGGTCTGTCCCCAAACTGGAAAAGGGAACCAAAGGTCTGTCCCCAAACTGGGAAAGGGAACTGGGAGTCTGTCCCCAAACTGGAAAAGGGAACCAAAGGTCTGTCCCCAAACTGGGAAAGGGACACAAGGATCCAACCTCAAACTGGGAAAGGGACCCAAAGGTCTGTCCCCAAACTGGAGGAGGGACACAAAGGTCTGTCCCCAGCTGGAAAAGGAACCTGAGGGTCCGAGCCCCAACTGGGAGAGGGAACTGGGGGTCTGTCCCCAAACTGGAGGAGTGATTCAGGGGTCCATCCCCCAACTGGAAAAGGGACACAAGGGTCTGTCCCCAAATCGGGAGAGGGACCCAAGGGTCTGTCCCCAAATCGGGAGAGGGACCCAAAGGTCTTTCCCCAAACTGGGAGAGGGAACTGGGGGTCTGTCCCCAAACTGGGAGAGGGACACAAGGGTCTGTCCCCAAACTGGGAAAGGGACACAAGGGTCTGTCCCCAAACTGGGAGAGGGACCCAAAGGTCTGTCCCCAAACTGGGAGAGGGACCCAAAGGTCTGTCCCCAAATTGGGAGAGGGACCCAAAGGTCTTTCCCCAAACTGGAAAAGGGAACTGGGGGTCTGTCCCCAAACTGGGAGAGGGACACAAGGGTCTGTCCCCAAACTGGAGGAGGGACCCAAGGGTCTGTCCCCAGCTGGAAAAGGGACCTGAGGGTCCGAGCCCCAACTGTAGGAGGGACCTGAGGGTCTGTCCCCAAACTGGGGGAAGGACCCGAGGTTCCATTCCCCAACCGGAAAAGAGACTTGGGAGCCTGTCCCTCAGCTGGAAGTGGGACCTGGGGGTCCATCCCCATTCCCACCCCACCTCCCATGGATCAACATCACCCAACCCAACACCCTTGGGAGAGGACCCACAAGTCCGGGAGGGGACACTGGGGTGTGATCCCCCCCAAAATCTCCTCCTTCAGGACCAGAACCCCCCATCCCAAGCTGGGAAGAGGGGAGGGGACACCCCTGCACCCACAGGGAGCACCCTCATGACCCCCCTGGGCTCGGGATGTGCCCAAGGTCATTGGGTGCGTCAAGCTCATTGCCGGGAACCCCAAAAAGAGCCAAAACCCCCCGAAAATTCCCCAAAGAAGGAATTCTGGAGGCGTCGGGATGAAGACGCCTCCACCTCATGACCGTCTTACCTGACAGAGCCTCCGAGGGGATGAAGAGGAGGAGGAGGATGAAGACGCCGCCACTCAACTCCATCCTCGGCCGATCTTGGAGGAGCCGGAGCCACCGGAGCGACTGAGCCGAATCCGGAGGCCGCCGGGACTTTGTGGCCCAAATCCGTGCCGGTCATCAACCGCAAGGTTGGGCAGCGCCGGTAAATAATTCCCTGAGTCACCAATTTTTATCGAAGCCCAGAAACGGAAAAAGGGCGTGAGAAGATCGGGACATTCCCTGAGGAATTCCAGCTGCCCGGACCACTCCGGAGCGGCCACCGCCGGGCCCAGCCCTGGCGCCGGGGCCCAGGAGGGCGGGGGCTGCGGTTGCTGATAAGATACGGGGGGAACCGGGGTGGGCACCCCACGGTGCTGCCCCACCTCGGGGTGGTGCCCGCTTCCCAAAAGTCCTGGAGATGCTGGAGCCGGGAACGGGGGGAGGTTGGGTCCCGCTGAGTCACCCCGCGGTGACGCCGACGCGTCCCCTCCCACCCGTGGGTGCAGGTTTTTGGGGTGGGGAGGGGGTCGGGGTGTCCCCAGGGCGGTCCCCAGTGGGATTTGGGGTCCTTTGTCCTCATCCCTGCGATCCTCCCTCCTTCCTGGGGTTTCCCAGGACTTCCCAGTAATTCCCAGTTTGTTCCGGACACCACCTGCTCCCCAGTGTCTTCCAGTAGCTCCCAGTTTGTTGCTGGATGCCACCTGCTCCTTGGGGTGTCCCAGTGTCTCCCAGTGCTTCCCAGTTTATTCTGGACACCACCTGCTCCCCAGTAGCTCCCAGTTTGTTGCTGGATGCCACCTGCTCCTTGGGGTTTCCCAGGACTTCCCAGTAATTCCCAGTTTGTTCTGGACACCACCTGCTCCCCAGTGTCTCCCAGTAGCTCCCAGTTTGTTGCTGGGTGCCACCTGCTCCTTGGGGTGTCTCCCAGTGCTTCCCAGTTTATTCTGGACACCACCTGCTCCCCAGTATCTCCCAGTGCTTCCCAGTTAATTCTGGACACTGCCTGCTCCTTGGGGTGTCCCAGTATTTCCCAGTGATCCCAGTTTGTTTCTGGGTGCCACTTGCTCCCCAGTGTCTCCCAGTAACTCCCAGTTTGTTGCTGGGTGCCACCTGCTCCTTGGGGTGTCCCAGTGTCTCCCAGTGCTTCCCAGTTTATTCTGGACACCACCTGGTCCTTGAGGTGTCCCCGTGTCTCCCAGCGCTTCCCAGTATTTCCCAGTCCCTCCCAGTACTTCCTAGTGCTCCCCAGTGCCTCCCAGTGCTTCCCAGTATGTCCCAGTCCCTCCCAGTCACATAACGCCCACCACCCCCCGAGACACCCCCACCGACCCCCCCCAAAAATGAGGGAATTCAGGCAAAATCCACCAAAATCCCCAAGAAATCAATTATTTATTATCAAAACATTGATTATTTATTAACAATAAATAGGGGGAGGGGCAGAAAAAAGGGGGGACGGGGTCTGCACCACCCACCCCCAAAAGGGTTTTTTGGGGGGGGGACGGGGACATCACCCCCCGGGGACCCCCAGGCTCTGCCCAGGGGGGGTTTTGGGGCTTCATCACCCCAATAAATAAATATTGAGGGGTTCAACCCCCCCAAATCCCACAGAAATCCCCCCAAATTCCCCCAAATCCTCCCCAAATCCCCCCTGGACCTCGAGGGTCTCGCCCAACTTCCGGCACGTCCTGCGCGCTGGAACAAACTGGGAGTTACTGGGAGACGCTGGGGAGCACTGGGAGCCGGTCCCGGTTCTCCTGTGGGGTTGGGGAGGGTCTCGCTTGGGCTTTGGGGGTCTCCGCTCCTGGTTTGGGTCGGGGTCTCCTCCTGGTTTGGGTCGGGGTCTCCTCGTGGTGCTCCAGGAGGTCCCACGGGGGGTGGGTCACAGGTCGGGGGTGACCTTCGGCCTCGGGGTCCTCAGCTGGGGGAGGGGAAAGGTGAGAGAGGAGGGTCCTGGAAGGGGTTTTGGGGTCCTTTTTGGGTCCTGGAAGGGGTTTTGGGGTCTTTTTTGGGTCCTTGAAGGGGGCGGCAATCCCTTTTGGGTCCTGGAAGGGTGTTTGGGGAAGGGGCGGGGATGACTTTGGGTTCTTGAAAGGGTTTCAGGGTCATTTTTGGGTTCTGAAAGGGGGTTTGGGGCCCCTTTTGGGTCCTGGAAGGGGATTGGGGTCCTTTTTGGGTCTTGGAAGGGGGTTTGGGGCCCCTTTTGGGTCCTGGAAAGGGTTTTGGGGTCCCCTTTGGGTCCTGAAAGGGGATTTGGCGCCCCTTTAGGGTCCTGGAAGGGGATTTGGGGCCCATTTTGGGTCCTGGAAGGGGATAGGAATCCTTTTTTGGATTCTGGAAGGGGATTTGGGGCCCATTTTGGGTCCTGGAAGGGGTTTTGGGGCCCATTTTGGGTCGTGGAAGGGGTTTTAGGGTCCCCTTTTGGGTCCTGGAAGGGGATTGGGGTCCTTTTTGGGTCTTGGAAGGGGGTTTGGGGCCCCTTTTGGGTCCTGGAAGGGGTTTTGGGGCCCCTTTTGGATCCTGGAAGGGGATTTGACGCCCCTTTAGGGTCCTGGAAGAGGTTTTGGGGCCCCTTTTGAGTCGTGGAAGGGGATTTGGGGCCCCTTTTGGGTCCTGGAAGGGGATTTGGTGTCCCATTTTGGGTCCTGGAAGGGGATTTGGTGTCCCATTTTGGGTCCTGGAAGGGGTACGCGTACCTGGATGAAGGGATCCACCCGCTCCAAGGACGGTCTGAAGGCTCGGGGACTCCCCAGACCCCCACGGGGGGCGGCGGGGGGGGGTCCCGAGGGTCTTCTCCAGGTTTCGGGGTCCATCTCCCCAAATTGGGGCTGGGGGTCCTGGTGGGGGGCGACCCCCGGGTTTGGGATCACGGCCCCTCGCGGGGGGGTCCAGGTGAAGTCGTCGAACTCGTACCAGGAACCCCCAAAATAGGGGGGGAGGTCACTGGGGGGGGAGGGGAAAAGGGGGTGAGAATTGGGGGAGGAGTGGGAGACCCCCCCCCAAAATAGGGGATGCGAACTGGGAGACCCCCCCCAAAAGGGGATCCAAACTGGGAGACCCCCCTCCAAAATGGGAAATCCAAACTGGGAGACCCCCCCAAATGGGGAGTCTGAACTGGGAGACCCCCGCTCAAACAGGGAATCCAAACTGGGAGACCCCCCCAAAATGAGGAATCCAAACTGGGAGACCCCTCCCACAATGAGGAATCCAAACTGGGAGACCCTTCAGAAATAGGGAACCTGAACTGGGAGACCCCTCCCAAAATGGAGAACCTGAACTGGGAACCCCCCCGAAATAGGGAACCTGAACTGGGAGACCCCTCCCAAAACGGGGAACCTGAACTGGGAACCCCCCTGAGATTGGGAACCTGAACTGGGAACCCCCCTGAAATCAGGAACCTGAACTGGGAACCCCCCTGAAATAGGGTACCTGAACTGGGAGACCCCTCCCAAAACGGGGAACCTGAACTGGGAGACCCCCAGTGAGGACCCCACCCCCCCAGGCCGGTACCTCCGGTAGCTCCGGTGCCGGCGGCAGAGCAGGACCACGACGAGGATGACGCAGATAAGGAAGAACACGGCGGCCACCACGCCCAGCCCGGTGGCCACTTTGCTGACCCTGCCGGAGCACTGGGCCCCCGTGTACCAGTACAAGGCCTCGTCTGGGCAACTGGGGAGGGGGGGACAAGGGTCAGACCCTCCCTGTCACACCCCACAGGCACCCATGGGACCACCATGGATGGGCAGGGACCCCCACCAATGTCACTGGGGGTGGTGGGAACCCTTGGTGGGTGTTGGGACCCCAAGGTGGGCATTGGGACCCTCCAATGGGTGTTGGGACCCCACGATGGGCGTTAAGACCTCAAGGTGGACATTGAGACCCCAAGGTGGGCATTGGGACCCTCCAATGGGTGTTGAGACACCACGATGGGTGTTAAGACCTCAAGGTGGACATTGAGACCCCATGGTGGGCATTGGGACCCTCCAATGGGTGTTGCGACCCCACGATGGGCGTTAGGACCTCAAGGTGGACATTGAGACCCCAAGGTGGGCATTGGGACCCTCCAATGGGTGTTGGGACGTCACAATGGGCATTAAGACCTCAAGGTGGACATTGGGACCCCAAGATGGGCATTGGGACCCTCCAATGGGTGTTGGGACCCCACGATGGGCGTTAGGACCCCAAGGTGGACATTGGGACCCCACAATGGGCGTTAGGACCCTGAGATGGACATTGAGACCCCACAATGGGTGTTGGGACCCCCAGATGGACATTGGGACCCCACGATGGGTGTTGGGACCCCGAGATGGACATTGGGACCCCACGATGGGTGTTGGGACCCCGAGATGGACATTGGGACCCCACGATGGGTTTTAGGACCCCCTGGTGACACTCACAAGCACTGGGGCCCCTCGCGGGTGACCTGGCAGCGGCCGTGGTGGCAGTCGAGGGTGTGGGGCAGGTTGGGGGTGCAGTTGGTGACGCAGTGCAGGACCCCCGACGTGGTCAGCGGGAAGAAGAAGTCGCCGTAGCCGGGGGGGGCTCGCTGGCGGCACAGCTCTGGTGGGGAGGGAGGACAGGGGGACATTGGGGGGGTTGAAGGGTGGGTGAGGGGTGGGGGGTGGGCAGGGGGTTGTGGGGTGGTCAGGGGGTGATGGAGTGGTCAGGGGCTGGTGGGGTGGGCACGGGGGCAATGGGGTGGGCAACGGGGGGCAATGGGGTGGACATGAGGGGTCAATGGGGTGGTCAGGGAGTGGTGGGGTGATCAGGGGGCAATGGGGTGGTCAGAGGGTGGTGGGGTGGGCACAGGGGGGTGATGGGATGGTCAGGGGGTGATGGGTGGTCAGGGGGTGGTGGGGTGGGCACAGGGGGTGATGGGGTGGGCACGAGGGGTCAATGGGGTGGTCAGGGGATGATGGGGTGGGCACAGTGGGTCAATGGGGTGGTCAGGGGGTGATGGGGTGGGCACAGGGGGTGATGGGGTGGTCAGGGGGTGGTGGGGTGGACACGAGGGGTCAATGGGGTGGTCAGAGGGTGATGGGATGGGCACGAGGGGTCAATGGGGGGGTCAGGGGGTGGTGGGGTGGGCACAGGGGGGCAATGGGGTGGTCAGGGGGTGGTGGGGTGGGCACAGGGGGTCAATGGGGTGGACACAGGGGGGCAATGGGGTGGTCAGAGGGTGGTGGGGTGGTCAGAGGGTGATGGGGTGGTCAGGGGGTGGTGGGGTGGGCACAGGGGGTCAATGGGGTGGGCACAGGGGGGCAATGGGGTGGTCAGGGGGTGGTGGGGTGGGCACAGGGGGGCAATGGGGTGGTCAGGGGGTGATGGGGTGGGCACAGGGGGTCAATGGGGTGGGTACAGGGGGTCAATGGGGTGGTCAGGGGGTGGTGGGGTGGGCACAGGGGGGCAGTGGGGTGGGCAGGGGCTCCCCGCCGGTCTCACCCTCCAGGTCCGACACCTCCCTCATGTCGCTGATCACGGGGTTGGGTCTCAGCACGAGGCACAGCACGGCTGGGATGGGAGGAGAGGACATCAGAGACCACCCTTGGGTGCCCCGGCTGGACCCCAGAGGTCCAGGAGAGGCCCTGCAGGGGTCTGGGAGGGTCTGGGGGGGCTTTGGGGTCACCCACAGGTGTTGTGCTGGCAGTCGCCCTGGCTCGCCGCCGTCTCCCGGAGCTTCTCCACCAACTCCTCCGTGGTCTCCTGGAACTTCTCCGTGGTGTTGCCACTCTGGGCCATGGTGAAGAACACCTGGTGTCCCACCACGATGCTGCCGGACCTTCGGGGAGGGGGCACAGGGGGTCAAAGGAGGGGTCTGGGGACATCCCACCCCACCCCACCCTTGGCAGGAGGTCAGGGACCCCTTACTTGAGGCTGGTGAACTCCACGCCCTCGTAGCCAGGGATGGTCCCGTAGATCTTCTTGATCTGCAAGGGCAAAAGGTCACTTGGCCACCCCTCTGGGGACATGGTGGCCACCCCTGAGGGACACAGTGGCCACGGGGGAACACTGGGCACCTCGTGTCCTCACCTCCTGCCGGAAATGGTCCCGGAAGGAGCGGAAGGTGTCCGAGTCAGGGTCCTTCAGGTCCTCGGAATAGTTGAAGTTGGTGAGGGTCACTTCCATCTCCAGGGCGGCCATGATGGTCCCAGGGAAGGCTGGGGAAAAGAGGGGGAGATGAGGGGGTTATTGGGGTGGGATGGGGTGGGCGAGGACCCCTGGGGTGTCCAGGACCACCAAAGGAACCAGGACCCCCCCCAAAAACACCAGAACCCCCAAAAGACCAGAACCCCTGAGGTGCCCAGGACCCCCAAAGAGGACCACGACCTCCGTGGTGTCCAGGATGTTCAGGATGGTCAGGACCTCCAAAGAGACCTGGACCCCCAAAGTGCCCAGGACCCCCAAGATCACCAGCACCCCCAAGAGGACCAGGACCCCCAAAGAGACCAGAACCCCCAAAATCACCAGGACCCCTGAGAGGACCACGACGTCCAAGAGAACCGTGACCCTCGAGGTGCCCAGGAACCACAAGACCAAGACCCCTGAGGTGCCCATGACCCCCGAGGTGCCCAGGACCCCCAAAGTCACCAGGACCCCCAAGGTGCCCAGAACCCCCAAGAGAACCAGGACCCCTGAGGTACCCAGGAACCCCAAAGACGCCCGAACCCCCAAGAAGACCAGGACCCTTGAGATGCCTGGGACCCTTGAGATGCCCAGGACCCCCAAGGTGCCCAAGAGCCCCGAGGTGCCCAGGACCCCCAAAGACACCCGAACCCCCAAGGTGCCCAGGACCCCGAAGAAGACCAGGACCCTTGAGATGCCCAGGACCCCCGAGGTGCTGAGAACCCCTGAAGTGCCCAGAACCCCCAAGGTGCCCAGGACCCTGGAGGTGCCCAGGAACCCCAAGAGAACCAGAACCCCCAAGAGAACCAGCACCCCTGAGATGCCCAGGACCCCCGAGGTGCCCAGGAACCCCAAAGACACCCGAACCCCCAAGAAGACCAGGACCCTTGAGATGCCCAGGACCCCCAAGGTGCCCAGGACCTCCGGGTGTGGGGTGGGGGCATCACTCACGCAGGTTGGTCTCGATGGTGTCGGTGGAGAACTCGCAGCGGGCGCCGGCGTAGGACGGGGTGCAGACACAGCCGGTGCCCACGGGGGTCCCCCCGTTCTCACACAGCCCTGGGGGAGACAGGGGGGCATCAGGGGAGGAGCTCGGGGACACCCCGGGGTCAGGGGGACCTCCTGGGCGAGGGGGTGGCAGGTGGACGGTGAAGGTCATTTAGGGGGGTGACTCACCTAAAGGAGCACGGGTGGTGGTCCCAGGGGTGGGGGTGGTGGGTGCTGTGGGGGTCCCAGCAGTGGGGAGCGGCGTTGTGGTGGTCCTCAGGGTGGTGGAGGGTGACATGGAGGTCCCAAGGGTGGTCATGGAGGTGCCCAGAGTGGTGGTGGGAGTTGTCGTGGTGGTTGATGGCACTTGGGTGGTCGTGGAGGTGCCCAGGGTGGTTGTGGTGGTCCCTGGAGTGGTGGTGGGTGCTGTGGTGGTCCCTTGGGTGGTTGTGGTGGTCCCTGGAGTGGTGGACGTTGCTGTGGGGGTCACTGGGGTGGTCGTTGAGGTGCCCAGGGTGGTGGACGGTGACATGGAGGTCACCGGGGTGGTCGTGGAGGTGCCCAGGGTGGTGATGGGAGTTGTCGTGGTGGTTGATGGCACTTGGGTGGTCGTGGAGGTCACTTCGGTGGTGGTGGACGTTGTGGGGGTCCCCAGGGTGGTTGTGGAGGTGCCCAGGGTGGCCGTGGAGGTCCCCAGGGTGGTGGGTGCTGTGGGGGTCCCTTGAGTGGTTGTGGAGGTCACTGGGGTGGTTGTGGAGGTCCCTTGGGTGGTTGTGGAGGTCCCCAGGGTGGTGGGTGCTGTGGGGGTCGCTGGGGTGGTCGTGGTGGTCCTCAGGGTGGTGGACGGTGACATGGAGGTCCCAAAGGTGGTTGTGGAGGTGCCAAAGGTGGTGGTGGGGGTCGTCGTGGTGGTTGATGGCACTTGGGTGGTTGTGGAGGTCACTTCGGTGGTGGTGGACATTGTGGGGGACCCCAGGGTGGTCGTGGAGGTCCCCAGGGTGGTGGTTGCTGTGGTGGTCCCTTGAGAGGTTGTGGAGGTCTCCAGGGTGGTTGTGGAGGTGCCCAGGGTGGTGGTGGGGGTGGTCGTGGTGGTTGATGGCACTTGGGTGGTCGTGGAGGTCACTTCGGTGGTGGTGGACATTGTGGGGGACCCCAGGGTGGTCGTGGAGGTCCCTGGAGTGGTGGTGGGCGCTGTGGGGGTCCCTGGAGTGGTTGTAGAGGTCACTGGGGTGGTCATGGAGGTGCCCAGGGTGGTGGACGGTGACATGGAGGTCCCAAGGGTGGTTGTGGAGGTGCCCAGGGTGGTGGTGGAGGTCGTTGTGGTGGTTGATGGCACTTGGGTGGTCGGGGAGGTCACTTCGGTGGTGGTGGACATTGTGGGGGTCCCCAGAGTGGTCATGGAGGTGCCCAGGGTGGTGGACGGTGACATGGAGGTCACGTGGGTGGTTGTGGAGGTGCCCAGGGTGGTGGGTGCTGTGGGGGTCACTGGGGTGGTCGTGGTGGTCCTCAGGGTGGTGGACGGTGACATGGAGGTCACTGGGGTGGTCGTGGAGGTGCCCAGGGTGGTTGTGGGGGCTGTCGTGGTGGTCAATGGCAATTGGGTGGTCATGGAGGTGGTCAGGGTGGTGGTGGACGTTGTGGAGGTGCCCAGGGTGGTCGTGGAGGTGCCCAGGGTGGTGGGTGCTGTGGGGGTCCCTTGAGACGTTGTAGAGGTCACCGGGGTGGTCGTGGAGGTGCCCAGGGTGGTGGTGGGGGTCGTCGTGGTGGTTGATGGCACTTGGGTGGTCATGGAGGTCACTTCGGTGGTGGTGGACGTTGTGGAGGTCACTTGGGTGGTGATGGAAGTGCCCAGCGTGGTGGACGGTGACATGGAGGTCACCGGGGTGGTTGTGGAGGTGCCCAGGGTGGTGGTGGGGGTCGTCGTGGTGGTTGATGGCACTTGGGTGGTCGTGGAGGTCACTTCGGTGGTGGTGGTGGACGTTGTGGAGATCCCCAGGGTGGTTGTGGTGGTCCCTGGAGTGGTGGTGGGTGCTGTGGTGGTCCCTTGGGTGGTCGTAGAGGTCCCTGGAGTGGAGGACGTTGCTGTGGGGGTCACTGGGATGGTCGTGGAAGTGCCCAGGGTGGTGGACGGTGACATGGAGGTCACCGGGGTGGTCGTGGAGGTGCCCAGGGTGGTGGTGGGGGTCGTCGTGGTGGTTGATGGCACTTGGGTGGTTGTGGAGGTCACTTCGGTGGTGGCGGACGTTGTGGGGGTCTCCAGGGTGGTCGTGGAGGTCCCCAGGGTGGTGGGTGCTGTGGTGGTCCCTTGAGAGGTTGTGGAGGTCACTGGGGTGGTCGTGGAGGTGCCCAGGGTGGTTGTGGGGGTCGTCGTGGTGGTTGATGGCACTTGGGTGGTCGTGGAGGTCACTTCAGTGGTGGTGGATGTAGTGGAGGTCCCCAGGGTGGTTGTGGAGGTGCCCAGGGTGGTGGGTGCTGTGGTGGTCCCTTGAGTGGTTGTGGAGGTCACTGGGGTGGTCGTGGAGGTGCCCACGGTGGTGGTGGTTTCTGTGGAGGTCTCCAGGGTGGTGGTGGGTGATGTAGGCGTGACCTGAGTGACCGTGGTGGTCTCCAGGGTGGTGGTGGAGGTCCCTTGGGTGGTTGGAGAGGTCCCCAGAGTGGCGGTGGACGTTGCTGTGGGGGTGACCTGGGTGGTGGATGGCATTTGGGTGGTGGTGGTGGGTGACGTTGGGGTCTCCTGGGTGATCGTGGGTGTCCCCAGGGTGTTCGTGGAGGTGCCCAGGGTGGTGGTGGCTTCTGTGGGGGTGCCCAGGGTGGTGGTGGGTGATGTAGGGGTGACCTGGGTGGCCGTGGTGGTCTCCAGGGTGGTGGTGGGTGATGCTGTGGAGGCCACCTGGGTGCTCGTAGAGGTCCCTTGGGTCATCGTGGTGGTCTCCAGGGTGGTGGTCGGTGCTGGGGTGGTCACCTGGGTGGTCATGGAGGTCTCCAGAGTAGTTGTGGACGGTGCTGTGGTGGTCACCTGGGTGGTCATGGTGGTCCTTGGAGTGGTCATGGAGGTGCCCAGGGTGGTGGGCGTTGATGTGGGGGTCACTGGGGAGGTTGTGGAGGTGCCCAGGGTGGTGCTGGAGGTCGTCATGGTGGTCGATGGCACTTGGGTGGTTGTGGAGGTCACTTCGGTGGTGGTGGACGTTGTGGGGGTCCCCAGGGTGGTCGTGGATGTCCCCAGGGTGGTGGGTGCTGTGGTGGTCCCTTGAGTGGTTGTGGAGGTCACTGCGGTGGTCGTGGAGGTCCCCAGGGTGGTGGTGGGTGATGTAGGGGTGACCTGGGTGACCGTGGTGGTCTCCAGGGTGGTGGTGGGTGATGCTGTGGAGGCCACCTGGGTGCTCGTAGAGGTCCCTTGGGTCATCGTGGTGGTCTCCAGGATGGTGGTGGACACTGGGGTGGTCTCCAGGGTGGTCGTGGCGGTCCCTTGGGTGGTTGGAGAGGTCCCCAGAGTGGCGGTGGATGTTGCCGTGGGGGTGCCCTGGGTGGTGGATGGAACTTGGCTGGTGGTGGTGGGTGACGTTGGGGTCTCCTGGGTGATCGTGGGTGTCCCCAGGGTGGTCGTGGAGCTGCCCAGGGTGGTGATGGCTTCTGTGGAGGTGCCCAGGGTGGTGGTGGGTGATGTAGGGGTGACCTGGGTGGCCGTGGTGGTCTCCAGGGTGGTGGTGGGTGATGCTGTGGAGGCCACCTGGGTGCTCGTAGAGGTCCCTTGGGTCATCGTGGTGGTCTCCAGGGTGGTGGTCGGTGCTGGGGTGGTCACCTGGGTGGTCATAGAGGTCTCCAGAGTAGTGATGGATGGTGCTGTGGTGGTCCCATGGGTGGTCATGGTGGTCCCTGGAGTGGTCATGGAGGTGCCCAGGGTGGTGGGCGTTGCTGTGGGGGTCACTGGGGAGGTTGTGGAGGTGCCCAGGGTGGTGCTGGAGGTCGTCATGGTGGTCGATGGCACTTGGGTGGTTGTGGAGGTCACTTCAGTGGTGGTGGACGTTGTGGAGGTGCCAAGGGTGGTCGTGGATGTCCCCAGGGTGGTGGGTGCTGTGGTGGTCCCTTGAGTGGTTGTGGAGGTCACTGGGGTGGTCGTGGAGGTGCCCAGGGTGGTGGTGGTTTTTGTGGAGGTCCCCAGGGTGGTGGGTGCTGTGGTGGTCCCATGGGTGGTCATGGTGGTCCCTGGAGTGGTCATGGAGGTGCCCAGGGTGGTGGGCGTTGCTGTGGGGGTCACTGGGGTGGTCGTGGAGGTGCCCAGGGTGGTGCTGGAGGTCGTCATGGTGGTCGATGGCACTTGGGTGGTTGTGGAGGTCACTTCGGTGGTGGTGGATGTTGTGGAGGTCACCGGGGAGGTCGTGGATGTCCCCAGGGTGGTGGGTGCTGTGGTGGTCCCTTGAGTGGTTGTGGAGGTCACTGGGGTGGTCGTGGAGGTGCCCAGGGTGGTGGTGGGTGATGTAGGGGTGACCTGGGTGACCGTGGTGGTCTCCAGGGTGGTGGTGGGTGATGCTGTGGAGGCCACCTGGGTGCTCGTAGAGGTCCCTTGGGTCATCGTGGTGGTCTCCAGGATGGTGGTGGACACTGGGGTGGTCTCCAGGGTGGTCGTGGAGGTCCCTTGGGTTGTTGGAGAGGTCCCCAGAGTGGCGGTGGACATTGCTGTGGGGGTGACCTGGGTGGTGGATGGCACTTGGGTGGTGGTGGTGGGTGACGTTGGAGTCTCCTCGGTGATCGTGGGTGTCCCCAGGGTGGTCGTGGAGGTGCCCAGGGTGGTGGTGGCTTCTGTGGAGGTGCCCAGGGTGGTGGTGGGTGATGTAGGGGTGACCTGGGTGGCCGTGGTGGTCTCCAGGGTGGTGGTGGGTGATGCTGTGGAGGCCACCGGGGTGCTCGTAGAGGTCCCTTGGGTCATCGTGGTGGTCTCCAGGGTGGTGGTCGGTGCTGGGGTGGTCACCTGGGTGGTCATAGAGGTCTCCAGAGTAGTGATGGACGGTGCTGTGGTTGTCCCTTGGGTGGTCAGGGTGGTCCCCAGGGTGGTGGGCGTTGCTGTGGGGGTCACTGGGGTGGTCTTGGAGGTGCCCAGGGTGGTGGTGGTTTCTGTGGAGGTCTCCAGGGTGGTGGTGGGTGATGCTGTGGAGGCCACCTGGGTGCTCGTAGAGGTTCCCACGGTCATCGTGGTGGTCTCCAGGGTGGTGGTGGGTGATGTGGGGCTGACCTGTGTGGTCGTGTGTGTCGTGGTCACAGGAGACGCCAGAGTGGTGGTGGGACTTGCTGTGGTGGTCCCTTGAGTGGTTGTGGTGGTCCCCAGGGTGGTGGACGTTGCTGTGGGGGTCACCGGGGTGACCGTTGTGAAGGTGCCCAGGGTGGTGCTGGAGGTCGTCATGGTGGTTGATGGCACTTGGGTGGTCGTGGAGGTCACTTCGGTGGTGGTGGACGTTGTGGAGGTGCCCAGGGTGGTCGTGGATGTCCCCAGGGTGGTGGGTGCTGTGGTGGTCCCTTGAGTGGTTGTGGAGGTCACAGGGGTGGTCGTGGAGGTGCCCAGGGTGGTGGGTGCTGTGGTGGTCCCATGGGTGGTCGTGGTGGTCCCTGGAGTGGTCATGGAGGTGCCCAGGGTGGTGGGAGTTGCTGTGGGTGTCACTGGGGTGGTTGTGAAGGTGCCCAGGGTGGTGGTGGTGGGTGTTGTGGAGGCCACCTGGGTGCTCGTAGAGGTCCCTTGGGTCATCGTGGTGGTCTCCAGGGTGGTGGTCCGTGCTGGGGTGGTCACCTGGGTGTTCATAGAGGTCTCCAGAGTAGTGGTGGACGGTGCTGTGGTGGACCCTTGGGTGGTCGTGGTGGTCCCCAGGGTGGTGGGCGTTGCTGTGGAGGTCACTGGGGTGGTCGTGGAGGTGTCCAGGGTGGTGGTGGTTTCTGTGGAGGTGCCCAGGGTGGTGGTGGGTGATGTGGGAGTGACCTGGGTGGTCATGGAGGTGCCCACGGTGGTGGACGTTGCTGTGGGGGTCACCGGGGTGCTTGTGAAGGTGCCCAGGGTGGTGGTGGTGGGTGTTGTGGAGGCCACCTGGGTGCTCGTAGAGGTCCCTTGGGTCATCGTGGTGGTCTCCAGGGTGGTGGTGGACACTGGGGTGGTCTCCAGGGTGGTCGTGGAGGTCCCTTGGGTGGTTGGAGAGGTCCCCAGAGTGGCGGTGGACGTTGCCGTGGGGGTGTCCTGGGTGGTGGATGGCACTTGGGTGGTGGTGGTGGGTGATGTTGGAGTCTCCTGGGTCATCGTGGGTGTCCCCAGGGTGGTCATGGAGGTCTCCATGGTGGTGGTGGGTGATGCGGGGGTGACCTGGGTGACCGTGGTGGTCCCCAGGGTGGTGGTGGGTGATGCTGTGGAGGCCACCTGGGTGCTCGTAGAGGTCCCTTGGGCCATCGTGGTGGTCTCCAGGGTGGTGGTCGGTGCTGGGGTGGTCACCTGGGTGGTCATGGAGGTCTCCAGAGTAGTTGTGGACGGTGTTGTGGTGGTCCCATGGGTGGTCATGGTGGTCCCTGGAGTGGTCATGGAGGTCCCCAGGGTGGTGGGCGTTGCTGTGGGGGTCACTGGGGTGGTTGTGAAGGTGCCCAGGGTGGTGCTGGAGGTCGTCACGGTGGTCGATGGCACTTGGGTGGTTGTGGAGGTCACTTCGGTGGTGGGGGACGTTGTGGGGGTCCCCTGGGTGGTCATGGATGTCCCCAGGGTGGTGGGTGCTGTGGTGGTCCCTTGAGTGGTTGTGGAGGTCACTGGGGTGGTCGTGAGAGTTGTCGCAGTGGTTGATGGCACTGGGGTGGTCGTGGAGGTCACTTCGGTGGTGGTGGACGTTGTGGGGGTACCCAGGGTGGTCATGGATGTCTCCAGGGCCGTGATGGTTTCTGTGGAGGTCCCCAGGGTGGTGGTGGGTGATGTTGTGGAGGCCACCTGGGTGCTCGTAGAGGTCCCTTGGGCCATCGTGGTGGTCTCCAGGATGGTGGTGGGTGCTGTGGTGGTCCCTTGAGTGGTTGTGGAGGTCACTGGGGTGGTCGTGGAGGTGCCCAGGGTGGTCATGGGAGTTGTTGTGGTGGTTGATGGCACTTGGGTGGTCGTGGAGGTCACTTCGGTGGTGGTGGACGTTGTGGGGGGGCCCAGGGTGGTCGTGGATGTCCCCAGGGTGGTGGGTGCTGTGGTGGTCCCTTGAGTGGTTGTGGAGGTCACAGGGGTGGTCGTGGAGGTGCCCAGGGTGGTGGGTGCTGTGGTGGTCCCATGGGTGGTCGTGGTGGTCCCTGGAGTGGTCATGGAGGTGCCCAGGGTGGTGGGAGTTGCTGTGGGTGTCACTGGGGTGGTTGTGAAGGTGCCCAGGGTGGTGGTGGTGGGTGTTGTGGAGGCCACCTGGGTGCTCGTAGAGGTCCCTTGGGTCATCGTGGTGGTCTCCAGGGTGGTGGTCCGTGCTGGGGTGGTCACCTGGGTGTTCATAGAGGTCTCCAGAGTAGTGGTGGACGGTGCTGTGGTGGTCCCTTGGGTGGTCGTGGTGGTCCCCAGGGTGGTGGGCGTTGCTGTGGAGGTCACTGGGGTGGTCGTGGAGGTGTCCAGGGCGGTGGTGGTTTCTGTGGAGGTGCCCAGGGTGGTGGTGGGTGATGTGGGAGTGACCTGGGTGGTCATGGAGGTGCCCACGGTGGTGGACGTTGCTGTGGGGGTCACCGGGGTGCTTGTGAAGGTGCCCAGGGTGGTGGTGGTGGGTGTTGTGGAGGCCACCTGGGTGCTCGTAGAGGTCCCTTGGGTCATCGTGGTGGTCTCCAGGGTGGTGCTGGACACTGGGGTGGTCTCCAGGGTGGTTGTGGAGGTCCCTTGGGTGGTTGGAGAGGTCCCCAGAGTGGCGGTGGACGTTGCCGTGGGGGTGTCCTGGGTGGTGGATGGCACTTGGGTGGTGGTGGTGGGTGACGTTGGAGTCTCCTGGGTGATCGTGGGTGTACCTAGGGTAGTCATGGAGGTCTCCAGGGTGGTGATGGTTTCTGTGGAGGTCTCCAGGGTGGTGGTGGGTGATGTAGTGGAGGCCACCTGGGTGCTCGTAGAGGTCCCTTGGGTCATCGTGGTGGTCTCCAGGGTTGTGGTGGCTGATGTGGGAGTGACCTGGGTGGTCATGGAGGTCCCCATGGTGGTGGACATTGCTGTGGGGGTCACCGGGGTGGTCATGGAGGTGGTCAGGGTGGTGGTGGGTGATGCTGTGGAGGCCACCTGGGTGCTCGTAGAGGTCCCTTGGGTCATCGTGGTGGTCTCCAGGGTGGTGGTCGGTGCTGGGGTGGTCACCTGGGTGGTCATGGAGGTCTCCAGAGTAGTGATGGATGGTGCTGTGGTGGTCCCTTGGGTGGTCGTGGTGGTCCCTGGAGTGGCCATGGAGGTGCCCAGGGTGGTGGGCGTTGCTGTGGGGGTCACTGGGGTGGTCGTGAAGGTGCCCAGGGTGGTGCTGGAGGTCGTCATGGTGGTCGATGGCACTTGGGTGGTTGTGGAGGTCACTTCGGTGGTGGTGGACGTTGTGGATGTCCCCAGGGTGGTGGGTGCTGCGGTGGTCCCTGGAGTGGTTGTGGAGGTCACTGGGGTGGTCGTGGAGGTGCCCAGGGTGGTGGTGGGTGATGTAGGGGTGACCTGGGTGACCGTGGTGGTCTCCAGGGTGGTGGTGGGTGATGCTGTGGAGGCCACCTGGGTGCTCGTAGAGGTCCCTTGGGTCATCGTGGTGGTCTCCAGGATGGTGGTGGACACTGAGGTGGACTCCAGGGTGGTTGTGGAGGTCCCTTGGGTGGTCGTGGAGGTCCCCAGAGTGGCGGTGGACATTGCTGTGGGGGTGACCTGGGTGGTGGATGGCACTTGGGTGGTGGTGGTGGGTGACGTTGGGGTCTCCTGGGTGATCGTGGGTGTACCTAGGGTGGTCGTGGAGGTCTCCAGGGTGGTGGTGGCTTCTGTGGAGGTGCCCAGGGTGGTGGTGGTGGGTGATGTAGGGGTGACCTGGGTGACCGTGGTGGTCTCCAGGGTGGTGGTGGGTGATGCTGTGGAGGCCACCGGGGTGCTCGTAGAGGTCCCCAGGGTCATCATGGTGGTCTCCAGGGTGGTGGTGGATGATGTGGGGCTGACCTGGGTGGTCGTGGGTGTCCCCAGGGTGGTCACAGTAGACCCCAGAGTGGTGGTGGGACTTGCTGTGGTGGTCCCTTGAGTGGTTGTGGAAGTCCCCACGGTGGTGGACGTTGCTGTGGGAGTCACCGGGGTGCTTGTGAAGGTGCCCAGGGTGGTGGTGGTGGGTGTTGTGGAGGCCACCTGGGTGCTCGTAGAGGTCCCTTGGGTCATCGTGGTGGTCTCCAGGGTGGTGGTGGACACTGGGGTGGTCTCCAGGGTGGTCGTGGAGGTCCCTTGGGTGGTTGGAGAGGTCCCCAGAGTGGCGGTGGATGTTGCTGTGGGGGTGTCCTGGGTGGTGGATGGCACTTGGGTGGTGGTGGTGGGTGACGTTGGGGTCTCCTGGGTGATCGTGGGTGTCCCCAGGGTGGTCATGGAGGTCTCCGGGGTGGTGGTGGGTGATGCTGTGGAGGCCACCTGGGTGCTCGTAGAGGTCCCTTGGGCCATCGTGGTGGTCTCCAGGGTGGTGGTCGGTGCTGGGGTGGTCACCTGGGGGGTCATGGAGGTCTCCAGAGTAGTTGTGGACGGTGTTGTGGTGGTCCCATGGGTGGTCATGGTGGTCCCTGGAGTGGTCATGGAGGTCCCCATGGTGGTGGGCGTTGCTGTGGGGGTCACTGGGGTGGTTGTGAAGGTGCCCAGGGTGGTGCTGGAGGTCGTCACGGTGGTCGATGGCACTTGGGTGGTTGTGGAGGTCACTTCGGTGGTGGGGGACGTTGTGGGGGTCCCCAGGGTGGTCGTGGATGTCCCCAGGGTGGTGGGTGCTGTGGTGGTCCCTTGAGTGGTTGTGGAGGTCACTGGGGTGGTCGTGAGAGTTGTTGCAGTGGTTGATGGCACTGGGGTGGTCGTGGAGGTCACTTCGGTGGTGGTGGACGTTGTGGGGGTACCCAGGGTGGTCATGGATGTCTCCAGGGCGGTGATGGTTTCTGTGGAGGTCCTCAGGGTGGTGGTGGGTGATGTTGTGGAGGCCACCTGGGTGCTCGTAGAGGTCCCTTGGGCCATCGTGGTGGTCTCCAGGATGGTGGTGGGTGCTGTGGTGGTCCCTTGAGTGGTTGTGGAGGTCACTGGGGTGGTCGTGAGAGTTGTTGCAGTGGTTGATGGCACTGGGGTGGTCGTGGAGGTCACTTCGGTGGTGGTGGACGTTGTGGGGGTACCCAGGGTGGTCATGGATGTCTCCAGGGCGGTGATGGTTTCTGTGGAGGTCCTCAGGGTGGTGGTGGGTGATGTTGTGGAGGCCACCTGGGTGCTCGTAGAGGTCCCTTGGGCCATCGTGGTGGTCTCCAGGATGGTGGTGGGTGCTGTGGTGGTCCCTTGAGTGGTTGTGGAGGTCACTGGGGTGGTCGTGGAGGTCCCCAGGGTGGTCATGGGAGTTGTTGTGGTGGTCGATGGCACTTGGGTGGTCGTGGAGGTCACTTCGGTGGTGGTGGACGTTGTGGGGGTGCCCAGGGTGGTTGAGAATGTCCCCAGGGTGGTGGGTGCTGTGGTGGTCCCTGGAGTGGTTGTGGGGGTCACCGGGGTGGTTGTGGACGTGCCCAGGGTGGTGGATGGTGACATGGAGGTCACTGGGGTGGTCGTGGAGGTGCCCAGGGTGGTGGTGGTTTCTGTGGAGGTCCCCAGGGTGGTGGGTGCTGTGGTGGTCCCATGGGTGGTCATGGAGGTGCCCATGGGGGTGGGCGTTGCTGTGGGAGTCACTGGGGTGGTCGTGGAGGTGCCCAGGGTGGTGCTGGAGGTCGTAATGGTGGTCGATGGCACTTGGGTGGTTGTGGAGGTCACTTCGGTGGTGGTGGACGTTGTGGGGGTCACCGGGGAGGTCGTGGAGGTCCCCAGGGTGGTGGGTGCTGTGGTGGTCCCTTGAGTGGTTGTGGAGGTCACTGGGGTGGTCGTGGAGGTGCCCACGGTGGTGGTGGTTTCTGTGGAGGTGCCCAGGGTGGCGGTGGGTGATGTTGTGGAGGCCACCTGGGTGCTCGTAGAGGTCCCCACGGTCATCATGGTGGTCTCCAGGGTGGTGGTGGGTGATGTAGGGGTGACCTGGGTGACTGTGGTGGCCTCCAGGGTGGTGGTGGGTGATGCTGTGGAGGCCACCTGGGTGCTCGTAGAGGTCCTTTGGGTCATCGTGGTGGTCTCCAGGGTGGTGGTGGCTGATGTGGGAGTGACCTGGGTGGTCATGGAGGTCCCCATGGTGGTGGACGTTGCTGTGGTGGTCACCGGGGTGGTCATGGAGGTGGTCAGGGTGGTGGTGGGTGTTGTGGAGGCCACCTGGGTGCTCGTAGAGGTCCCTTGGGCCATTGTGGTGGTCTCCAGAGTAGTGATGGACGGTGCTGGGGTGGTCACCTGGGTGGTCATGGTGGTCCCTGGAGTGGTCATGGAGGTGCCCATGGTGGTGGGCGTTGCTGTGGGGGTCACTGGGGTGGTCGTGGAGGTGCCCAGGGTGGTGCTGGAGGTCGTCTTGGTGGTTGATGGCACTTGGGTGGTTGTGGAGGTCACTTCGGTGGTGGTGGACGTTGTGGAGGTGCCAAGGGTGGTCGTGGATGTCCCCAGGGTGGTGGGTGCTGTGGTGGTCCCTTGAGTGGTTGTGGAGGTCACTGGGGTGGTCGTGGAGGTGCCCAGGGTGGTGGTGGTTTCTGTGGAGGTCTCCAGGGTGGTGGTGGGTGATGTAGGCGTGACCTGAGTGACCGTGGTGGTCTCCAGGGTGGTGGTGGCTGATGTGGGAGTGACCTGGGTGGTCATGGAGGTCCCCATGGTGGTGGACGTTGCTGTGGGGGTCACCGGGGTGGTCATGGAGGTGGTCAGGGTGGTGGTGGGTGTTGTGGACGCCACCTGGGTGGTCATGGAGGTCCCTTGGGTCATCGTGGTGGTCTCCAGGGTGGTGGTCGGTGCTGGGGTGGTCACCTGGGTGGTCATGGAGGTCTCCAGAGTAGTGATGGACGGTGTTGTGGTGGTCGCATGGGTGGTCATGGTGGTCCCTGGAGTTGTCATGGAGGTCCCCAGGGTGGTGGGCGTTGCTGTGGGGGTCACTGGGGTGGTCGTGGAGGTGCCCAGGGTGGTGCTGGAGGTCGTCACGGTGGTCGATGGCACTTGGGTGGTTGTGGAGGTCACTTCGGTGGTGGTGGACGTTGTGAGGGTCCCCAGGGTGGTTGTGGAGATGCCCAGGGTGGTCGTGGATGTCCCCAGGGTGGTGGTGGTTTCTGTGGAGGTCCCCAGGGTGCTGGGTGCTGTGGTGGTCCCATGAGTGGTCGTGGTGGTCCCTGGAGTGGTCATGGAGGTGTCTATGGTGGTGGGCGTTTCTGTGGGAGTCACTGGGGTGGTCGTGGAGGTGCCCAGGGTGGTGCTGGAGGTCGTCATGGTGGTCGATGGCACTTGGGGGGTTGTGGAGGTCACTTCGGTGGTGGTGGACTTTGTGGGGGTCACCGGGGTGGTCGTGGAGGTCTCCAGGGCGGTGGATGTTGTCGTGGGGGTCACTGGGGTGGTCTTGGAGGTGCTCAGGGTGGTCGTGGACATCCCGTGGGTGCTGGTGGACACTGGGGTGGTCTCTGGGGTGGGTGTGGTGGTCCCATCAGGTGTTGGGGTGGTCTCTGAGGTGGTCTTGGTGGTCCTGTGGGTGCTGGTGGACACTGTGGTGGTCTCTGGGGTGGGTGTGGTGGTCCCGTGGGCGCTGGTGGACACTGTGGTGGTCTCTGGGGTGGGTGTGGTGGTCCATGAGGTGCTGGTGGACACTGGGGTGGTCTCTGAGGTGGCCAGGGTGGTCCTGTGGGTGCTGGTGGACACTGGGGTGGTCTCCGGGGTGGTTGTGGTGGTCCCATCAGGTGCTGGGGTGGTCCTTGGGGTGGTCTCTGGGGTGGTCATGGATGTCCCATCAGGTGTTGGGGTGGTCTCCGGCATGGGTGTGGTGGTCCCAGGGGTGCTGGTGGACACTGTGGTGGCCCCTGGGGTGGGTGTGGTGGTCCCGTGGGTGCTGGTGGACACTGTGGTGGCCCCTGGCGTGGGTGTGGTAGTCCCGTGGGCACTGGTGGACACTGTGGTGGCCCCTGGCGTGGGTGTGGTGGTCCCGTGGGTGCTGGTGGACACTGTGGTGGCCCCTGGGGTGGGTGTGGTGGTCCCGTGGGTGCTGGTGGACACTGTGGTGGCCCCTGGGGTGGGTGTGGTAGTCCTGTGGGTGCTGGTGGACACTGTGGTGGCCAAGGTGGTCCCGTCCGTGTTCTTGGCCTCCGTGGTGGTCCCTTGGACGCCGCTTCTCCCCACGATGGCGGCTGCAGGGGAGGGTCCGGGGTGAGCAGAGACCCCCAAGGCCCTCCCCAGGGAGGAGACTCCGAACTTCTCCTTCCTCCTCCTCTTCCTCCTCTTCCTCCTTCCCCCCATCCCTCAGTGCAAGGACCCCTCCCGCCCCTCCCCCTGATCTTCTCCAGCCCCTCCTCATCTTCTCCACCTTCCTCCTCCTCATCTTCCTCCTCTTCCGAGACCTTCATCTTCTGTGAGCGTCCTTCATCCTCCCCCTCCTCTTCTTCACTTTCCTCCTCGGCTTCTCCACCTTCCTTCATCCTCCTCCTCCTCCTCCCTCTCTTCATCCCCCTCCGACCTCTCTCGATCATCTCCACCTTCCTTCCTTCCTCCTCCTCCTCCTCCTCCTCCTCCTCCACCTCTTCATCTCCTTCCGTCTCCCTGTTGTCTCCACCTTTCTCCTCTTCCTCTTCCTCCTCATTGTCCTCCTCTTCCTCCTCATTGTCCTCCTCTTCCTCCAAGCCCTTCAGACCACGAAGCCCTCCAACCTCTCCAACCCCACCCCCAATTCCTCCTCCTCTTCATCATCATCATCATCCTCCTCCTCTTCTTCATCCCCCTCCGACCTCTCCCCTTCCATCGTTTCCATCTTCCTCCTCCTCTTCCTCCTCCAAGACCTCCAGACCACGGAGCCCTCCCACCTCTCCAACCCCAATTCTTCCTCCTCCTCTTCTTCCTCCTCCTCTTCTTCCTCCAAAACCTTCAGATCCTGGACCCTTCAAACCTCTCCCACTCCAATTCCTCCTCCTCTTCTTCCTCCTCCTCTTCTTCCTCTTCCACCTTCAGATTGTGGACCCCTCAAACCTCTCCCACCCTAATTCCTCCTCTTCTTCCTCTTCTTCATTCTCCTCTTTCTCCTCCTCCTCTTCTTCTTCCTCCTCCTCTTCCTCCTCCAAGACCTTCAGATCGTGGACCCCTCAAACCTCTCCCACCCCAATTCCTCCTCCTCTTCTTCATCCTCCTCTTCCTCCTCCAAGACCTTCAGATCGTGGACCCCTCAAACCTCTCCCACCCCAATTCCTCCTCCTCTTCTTCATCCTCCTCTTCCTCCTCCAAGACCTTCAGATCGTGGACCCCTCAAACCTCTCCCACCCTAATTCCTCCTCTTCTTCCTCTTCTTCATTCTCCTCTTTCTCCTCCTCCTCTTCTTCGTCCTCCTCCTCTTCCTTCTCCAAGACCTTCAGATCGTGGACCCCTCAAACCTCTCCCACCCCAATTCCTCCTCCTCTTCCTCCTCTTCCTCTTCTTCGTCCTCCTCCTCTTCATCCTCCTCTTCTTCACCCTCTTCACCCTCCTCTTCTTCACCCTCTTCACCCTCTTCCTCCAAGCCCCTCAGCCCACCATCTTCACCCTCTTCCTCCAACCTCTCCCCACCATCCTCCTCCTCCTCCCGCTCCCACCCCACGTCCCCTCCTGTCCCCTCCCCAGCCTCACCTGTGAGGGCGCAGCTGAGGACAACGAGGACCCTCCTGGGTGTCCCCCCTGCCATGGCCGGGTCCTGTCACCGACTGGGCTCGTGCCACCGGTGCCGGGGCCAATATGAGGCGGGGGGGGGGGGGGGGGGACAGTGGGTGGCCCTGGACCTTTGTCCCCACCGTTGGTGCAGGTGGGTGGGGGGTGACAGGCGGTGACACACGAGGGTGACACACGCGCCGGAGAATGCGGTGGCCACGCCCGGCGGTTGGAGCTTCCTTCATCCACCGATGTCACCGCGACGGGAAGGGGAGGGGGGGGACGTGGGGATGGGGGACACGGGGGTGGCACAGGGATGGGTGGGGACGTGGGGGTGGGTGATGTGGGGGTGTCCTGGTGGCCATCAAGGACGGGGGGATGGGGGACAGGAGGGGATACGGGGGTGGGGGACACGGGGGTGGCACAGGGATGGGTGGGGACATGGGGATGGGGGCCATGGAGGTGTCCTGGTGGCCATCAGAGAGGTGGGGCTGGGGGACACGAGGGTGTCCCATGGATGGGTGGGGACACCGAGATGGGGGACACAGGGGTGTCCCATGGATGGGTGGGGCCATGGGGGTGTCCTGGTGGCCATCAAGGACATGGAGATGGGGGACACAGGGGTGTCCCATGGATGGGTGGGGCCATGGGGATGGGGGCCATGGAGGTGTCCTGGTGGCCATCAAGGACATGGGGGACATGGAGGTGTCCTGGTGGCCATCAGAGAGGTGGGGATGGGGGACACGGGGGTGTCCCATGGATGGGTGGGGACATGGGGATGGGGGCCATGGGGGTGTCCTGGTGGCCATCAAGGACATGGGGGACATGGAGGTGTCCTGGCGGCCATCAGAGAGGTGGGGCTGGGGGACACGAGGGTGTCCCATGGATGGGTGGGGCCATGGGGGTGTCCTGGTGGCCATCAAGGACATGGGGGCCATGGGGGTGTCCTGGTGGCCATCAGAGAGGTGGGGCTGGAGGACACAAGGGTGTCACAGGGATGGGTGGGGACATGGGGATGGGGGCCATGGAGGTGTCCTGGTGGCCATCAGAGAGGTGGAGCTGGGGGACACGAGGGTGCCCCATGGATGGGTGGGGACATGGGGATGGGGGCCATGGAGGTGTCCTGGTGGCCATCAAGGACATGGGGGACATGGGGGTGTCCTGGTGGCCATCAGAGAGGTGGGGCTGGGGGACATGAGGGTGTCCCATGGATGGGTGGGGACATGGGGACGGGGGCCATGGAGGTGTCCTGGTGGCCATCAAGGACACCGAGATGGGGGCCATGGAGGTGTCCTGGTGGCCATCAGAGAGGTGGGGCTGGGGGACACGAGGGTGCCCCATGGATGGGTGGGGACATGGAGGTGTCCTGGTGGCCATCAAGGACACCGAGATGGGGGTCATGGAGGTGTCCTGGTGGCCATCAGAGAGGTGGGGCTGAGGGACATGGGAGTGTCCCATGGATGGGTGGGGCCATGGGGATGGGGGCCATGGAGGTGTCCTGGTGGCCATCAAGGACATGGGGGCCATGGGGGTGTCCTGGTGGCCATCAGAGAGGTGGGGCTGGAGGACACAAGGGTGTCACAGAGATGGGTGGGGACATGGGGATGGGGGCCATGGAGGTGTCCTGGTGGCCATCAAGGACATGGGGGCCATGGGGGTGTCCTGGTGGCCATCAGAGAGGTGGGGCTGGGGGACACGAGGGTGCCCCATGGATGGGTGGGGCCATGGGGATGGGGGCCATGGAGGTGTCCTGGTGGCCATCAGAGAGGTGGGGCTGGGGGACACGGGGGTGTCCCATGGATGGGTGGGGACATGGGGGTGTCCTGGTGGCCATCAAGGACATGGGGGTGTCCTGGTGGCCATCAGAGAGGTGGGGCTGGGGGACACGAGGGTGCCCCATGGATGGGTGGGGCCATGGGGGTGTCCCATGGATGGGTGGGGACACGGGGATGAGGGACAGGAGGGGGGACACAGGGTGGGAGGGGTCGGTGCCACCTCACCAGTTCGTTGGTGACCCAAACTGGGCGGACTGGGCACAGCTGGGACCTCACCTGAGGAGGGGTCACGCCCCCACACCTGGACCTGGAGGTTCCTCTGAGCTGTCCCAGGTGTGTCCCAGTACGGCCCAGTGCCTCCCAGTATCTCCTGATGGCCACCAGTATCTCCCAGCACATCCCAGTGTCCTCCCAGTATCTCCCAGTACCTCCCAGTACATCCCCCCAGTGTCTCCCAGTGTCCCATCAGTGCTCCCGAGTGTCCCATCACCACATCCCAGTGCCTCCCAGTATCCCACCATCGTCTGCCCAGTACCTCCCAGTGCCTCCCAGTACATCCCAGTGCCCTCCCAGTGCCTCCCAGTACGTCCCAATGCACTCCCAGTGCCTCCCAGTACATCCCAGTGCCCTCCCAGTGCCTCCCAGTACGTCCCAATGCACTCCCAGTGCCCTCCCAGTGCACTCCCAGTGCCTCCCAGTACATCCCAATGCACTCCCAGTGCCTCCCAGTACATCCCAATGCCCTCCCAGTGCCTCCCAGTACATCCCAATGCACTCCCAGTGCCTCCCAGTACACCCCAATGCCCTCCCAGTGCCCTCCCAGTGCCTCCCAGTGTTTCCCAGTGTTTCCCCGGGGATGTCCCCGTGACGTCACCGCGGGCCCCACCCGCGATAGCCGATGGGGGAGGGGCGGGTGACCCTTAGCCGGCGGCCATGGAGGGGGAGGGGACACACCTGGGGACACACCTGGGGACACACCTGGGGACACGTCAGCGGCGGGGGGGGGGGGGGGGACACACCCGGGGGGGTCCCTGTCACACCTGGGGGGTCCCTGAGATACCTGAGGGGGGTCCCTGCCACACCTGGGGGTTCCCTGTCACACCTGGGGGGTCCCTGTCACACCTGGGGGGTCCCTGACACACCTGGGGGGTCCCTGACACACCTGGGGGCGGGGTCCCTGTCACACCTGGGGGGTCTCTGAGGTACCTGTGGGGGGTCCCTGTCACACCTGGGGGGTCCCTGAGGTACCTGTGGGGGGTCCCTGACACACCTGGGGGGTCTCTGAGGTACCTGGGGGGGGTCCCTGACACACCTGGGGGGTCCCTGAGGTACCTGGGGGGGTCTCTGAGGTACCTGGGGGGGGTCCCTGTCACACCTGGGGGGGTCCCTGAGATAGCTGGGGGGGGTCCCTGTCACACCTGGGGGGATCCCTGACACACCTCGGGGGTCCCTGAGGTACCTGGGGGGGTCCCTGCCACACCTGGGGGGGTCCCTGAGATACCTGAGGGGGGTCCCTGTCACACCTGGGGGGGTCCATGAGGTACCTGGGGGGGTCTCTGAGGTACCTGTGGGGGGTCCCTGTCACACCTGGGGGGTCCCTGCCCTACCTGGGGGGTCCCTGAGATACCTGGGGGGTCCCTGACACACCTGGGGGGTCCCTGAGATACCTGGGGGGGGTCCCTGCCATACCTGGGGGGGTCCCTGAGATACCTGGGGGGTCCCTGAGGTACCTGGGGGGGTCTCTGAGGTACCTGGGGGGGGTCCCTGACACACCTGGGGGGGGGCCCTGTCCCACCTGGGGGCGTCCCTGAGATAGCTGGGGGGGGTCCCTGTCACACCTGGGGGGGTCTCTGAGGTACCTGGGGGGTCCCTGTCACACCTGGGGGGGGGTCCCTGACACACCTGGGGGGGTCCCTGACACACCTCGGGGGTCCCTGAGATACCTGGGGGGGTCCCTGAGATAACTGGGGGGTCCCTGTCACACCTGGGGGGGTCCCTGAGATAACTGGGGGGGGGGTCCCTGACACACCTGGGGGGGTCCCTGACACACCTGGGGGGTCCCTGTCACACCTGGGGGGGTCCCTGTCCCACCTGGGAGAGCTCCACACCTGTCACGTGACTCACCTGCGCCCATTCCCACGCCTGTCTCGCCCCTCCCCCATCCCGGCTATTTTTAGCACTCGGGAACCGGGGGGGGGGGGGAGGGGGAAGGCTACGACCCCTCCCCCCCTTTCCCTCCCTCCCTCCCTCCCCTCCCCTCAAATTCAGCTCTAGGGGAGGGGCTGGCAGCGCTGGGGGACCCCCAAATTCCCTCCAAATTCCCCCAAAATCCCCGTGGGAGGAGGGGGGGGAGGGGAGGGGGGGGGGGGATTTGGACAGCGCATCCTCCTCCCCCCCCCCCCTCCTGCACGGCGCGGGGGGAGGGGCTTTGCTGCCGCAGGGGGGGAGGGGCGGCGGCTCCTTTGGCCCCTCCCCCTCCCTCCCTCCCCCCCCCCCAATTTAACCCTCCCCCTCCCCCCCCCCCCCCTCCCTCCCCGGTATTTTCCAGACGCCGGAGCCGAACGGAGCCGCGGCGCGAGGGGTCGGTGCCGCCCCTCCCCCACCCCGCCGTGACCCCCCCCCATCTCCCCCCGACCCCCCCCCAGGACCCCTCCCCATCTCCCCCCCTCCCCTCCCCCCCCCCCCAATGACCTCCATCCCTCCGGCCCCGCGGACACGGCCCCATCCCCGCCCCTCCCCCACCCCCAGCGCCCCCCCCCCCCCCCGGGTACCACTTGGAGGGGGGGGAGGGGCCCCGTGGGGCTGGGGGGGGTCCCTATAGGGTAGGGGGGAGGGGCCCTATGGGGCTCGGGGGTCCCTATGGGGTTTGGGGATCCCCTATGGATCTATAGGGGATGGGGGAGGGGCCCTATGGGGCTCGGGGGTCCCTATGGATCTATAGGGTAGGGGGGAGGGGCCCTATGGGGCTCGGGGGCCCCTGTGGGGCTCGGGGGTCCCCTATGGATCTATAGGGGATGGGGGAGGGGCCCTATGGGGCTCGAGGGTCCCTATGGGGTTTGGGGATCCCCTATGGATCTATAGGGGATGGGGGAGGGGCCCTATGGGGCTCGGGGGGTCCCTATAGGGGATGGGGGTCGCTGTGGGTCTATAGGGGATGGGGGAGGGGCCCTATGGGGTTTGGGGATCCCCTATGGATCTATAGGGGATGGGGGAGGGGCCCTATGGGGCTCGGGGGTCCCTATGGATCTATAGGGTAGGGGGGAGGGGCCCTATGGGGCTCGGGGGCCCCTGTGGGGCTCGGGGGTCCCCTATGGATCTATAGGGGATGGGGGAGGGGCCCTATGGGGCTCGAGGGTCCCTATGGGGCTCGGGGGTCCCTATGGATCTATAGGGTAGGGGGGAGGGGCCCTATGGGGCTCGGGGGTCCCTATAGGGGATGGGGGTCGCTGTGGGTCTATAGGGGATGGGGGAGGGGCCCTATGGGGCTCCGGGGTCCCCTATGGATCTATAGGGGATGGGGGAGGAGCCCTATGGGGCTCGGGGGTCCCTATGGATCCATAGGGTAGGGGGGAGGGGCCCTATGGGGCTCGGGGGGTCCCTATAGGGGATGGGGGTCGCTGTGGGTCTATAGGGGATGGGGGAGGGGCCCTATGGGGCTCGAGGGTCCCTATGGGGCTCGGGGGGTCCCTATGGATCTATAGGGATGGGGGGAGGGGCTCCCCACGGGGCGGGGCCCTGTGGGGCGGGGCTGCGGGGGGGAGGGTCCCTATGGGGCAGGGATGTGTGGGGCTGGGGGCCCCTATGGATCTATAGGGGATGGGAGGCTGCCTATGGGGCTGGGGGGGTTCTTATGGGGCAGGGTCTAAGGGACGGGGGGTCCCTATGGATCTATAGGGGATGGGGGGGGTCCCTATAGGGCCGGATTTATGGGAGGGGTCCCTATGGATCTATAGAGGATTGGGGAGGTCCCTATAGGGCCGGATCTATGGGGCAGGCTCTATAGGGCTGGGGGGTCCCTATGGATCTATAGGGGATTGGGGGGTCCCTATAGCGCCGGATCTATGGGAGGGGTCCCTATGGATCTATAGGGGATGGGGGGTCCCTATAGGGCCGGATCTATGGGGCAGGATCTATAGGGCTGGGGGCTCCCTATGGATCTATAGGGGATGGGGGGGGGCCCTATAGGGCCGGGTTCCCCCCCCCCCCCTCGCCCCCCCTCTCCCACCTCCGGCTGCTTCCGGCCGGGAATTTTTGGGACTATTTTGGGATCCGCCACCTGCCCCATGGAGGGGGGGGGGGGGAGGGGGGAGGGGCGCGGTGGGAGGGGGGCTCCCTATGGGGGGTGGGATGAGGGGGGGGCACTGGGAGGGACTGGGAGGGCACTGGGGCTACTGGGACAAACTGGGAGGGGACACTGGGGGGGTCGCGCATCCCTGGAGGGGCACCCAGAGTTCTGGGGGGGGGGGTCCCATCAAATTGGGGACCCCCCCCGCCCCAAATCCCACCCAAATTGGGGACCCCTCCTCACTGACGGGGATCCCCAAAACCCCCTAAATCCCACCCGAAATGGGGACCTCCCCCCCAAATCCCACCCAAATTGGGGACCCCTCCTCACCAATGGGGATCCCCAAACCCCTCCATGACCTCCCCAAATTCCACCCAAATTGGGGACCCCTCCTCACCGAGGGGGATCCCCAAACCGCCCCATGACCCCCCCCAAATCCCACCCAAATTGGGACCCCCCACCTAACTGGGGAACCCCCCAAATCCCATCCCCTCCTCACCGAGGGGGATCCCCAAACCCCCCCATGACCCACCCAAAATCCCACCCAAATTGGGGACCCCTCCTCACCAAGGGAGATCCCCAAACCCCCCCATGATCCCCCCCCAAATCCCACCCAAATTGGGACCCCCCACCTAATTGGGGACCCTCCCCCCCAATCCCACCCAAATTGGGGACCCCTCCTCACTGAGGGGGATCCCCAAACCCCCCCATGACCCCCCCAAATCCCACCCAAATTGGGGACCCCTCCTCACTGAGGGGGATCCCCAAACCCCCCATGACCCCCCCAAATCCCACCCAAATTGGGGACCCCTCCTCACTGAGGGGGATCCCCAAACCCCCCATGACCCCCCCAAATCCCACCCAAATTGGGGACCCCTCCTCACTGAGGGGGATCCCCAAACCCCCCATGACCCCCCCAAATTGGGGACCCCTCCTCACCGAGGGGGATCCCCAAACCCCCCCATGACCCCCCAAATCTCTCTCTCTCTCTCTCTCTGCAGCCTCCGCCGCCATGGGGGGTCACCCATCCCCAACGCCCCCCTCCCCCTTCCCGCCCTGCGCCCCCCCCCAGCTCTTCCTCCCGCTCCTCCTCCTCCTCCTCCTCACCCCCTCCCAGGTCGCCACCGAGGACCTGGTGGTCGCCACCTCGGCCGGCGCCGTCCGCGGCTTCCACGTGGCCGCCGGCCCCTCCTCGCGCGTGGCCGCGTTTTTGGGGATCCCCTACGCCGAGCCCCCTTTGGGCCCCCTGCGCTTTGCCCCCCCCCGCCCTGCCCGACCTTGGGGAGGGGTCCTGGACGCCTTCGCCCACCCCCACGCCTGCTTCCAGCCGGTCGACACGATGTTCCCGGGATTCGGCGGCTCCGAGATGTGGAACCCCAACCGGGAGATGAGCGAGGACTGTTTGTACCTCAACATTTGGGTGCCGGCCCCGCGCCCCAAGGCGCCGGCGCCGGTGCTGGTGTGGATTTACGGGGGGGGTTTCTACAGCGGCGCCGCCTCGCTGGACGTCTACGACGGACGGTTCCTGGCGGCGGCCGAGGAGGTCTTGGTGGTCTCCATGAACTACCGGGTGGGCGCCTTGGGCTTCTTGGCGTTGCCGGGCCACCCCGAAGCCCCCGGTAACGTGGGGCTGCTGGACCAGCGGCTGGCGCTGCGTTGGGTCCAAGCCAACATCGCGGCCTTCGGCGGCGACCCCGGCGCGGTGACGCTGTTCGGGGAGAGCGCGGGCGCGGCCTCGGTGGGGCTGCACCTGCTGTCGGGGGGCAGCCGCGCCCTGTTCCGCCGCGCCGTGCTGCAGAGCGGCTCCCCCAACGGGCCCTGGGCCACCGTGGGGGCGGCCGAGGGCCGGCGGCGAGCGGCGCGGCTGGGCCGGCTGGTGGGGTGCGGCGGGGTGGGCGCCGGCGGAGCCGTGACCAACGAGACGGAGCTGTTGGGCTGCCTGCGCGCCGCCGCGCCGCCGCAGCTGGTGGAGCACGAGGCGGCCGTGCTGCCCCAGCAGGGCGTCTTCCGCTTCGCCTTCGTGCCCGTGGTGGACGGCGAGTTCCTGGCCGACACCCCCGAGGCGCTGCTGGGGGGACCGGGGCGCCCCGAGGCCGAGGTGCTGCTGGGGGCCGTGCAGGATGAGGGCACCTATTTCTTGGTGTACGGCGTGCCCGGCTTCGGCAAGGACAACGAGAGCCTGATCAGCCGCGAGGAGTTCCTGGGCGGGGTGAGGCTGGGGGTGCCGCAGGCCAACGAGCTGGCGGCCGAGGCCGTGGTGCTGCAGTACACGGACTGGTTGGACCAGGACAACCCGGTGAAGAACCGCGAGGCGCTGGACGACATCGTGGGCGACCACAACGTGGTGTGCCCGCTGATGCACTTCGCCCAGCGCTGGGCCGAGCGCGGCGGCACCGTCTTCGCGTACCTGTTCGACCACCGCGCCTCCAACCTGCTGTGGCCGCCCTGGATGGGCGTCCCCCACGGCTACGAGATCGAGTTCGTGTTCGGGCAGCCCCTGAACCCCGGCCTCAACTACACGGCCGAGGAGGAGGCGCTGAGCCGGCGCATCATGAGATACTGGGGCAACTTCGCCCGCACCGGGTACGGGGAACGGGGAGGGACGGCGGGGACAGGGAGGGAGGGAGATGTGGGGACGGCTGGATGGAGGAATGGATGGAGAGAGGGAGGGTGGGAAGGAAGGAAGGAGAGAGGGAGGGAGGGAGGGAGGGACGAATGGACGGATGGATGGGGAGAGGGTCATGGAGATGGAGGGATGGATGGAGAGATGGAGGTGGATGAAGGGATGAAGGGGATAAGGAGAAGCTTCCACAGATGGCTGAAGGATTGGAGGGAGGGAGGGGTGGATGGAGAGAGGGAGGGAGGGATGGAGAGAGGGATGGAGGGAGGGAGGGAGGAAGGGAGGGAGGGATGGATGGATGGATGGAGGGATGGATGGATGGATGGATGGATGGAAGCATGGAGGGGTGGATGGAGGGATGGAGGGAGGGAGGAAGGGATGGATGGATGGATGGATGGATGGATGGATGGATGGATGGATGGATGGAAGCATGGAGGGGTGGATGGAGGGATGGATGGAGGGATGGATGGAGGGGTGGATGGAGGGGTGGATGGAGGGGTGGATGGAGGGGTGGATGGAGGGAGGGGTGGATGGAGGGATGGATGGATGGAGAGAGGGATGGATGGAGGGATGGAGGGGTGGATGGAGGGATGGAGGGGTGGAAGGGTGGATGGAGGGGTGGATGGAGGGATGGAGGGAGAGGTGGATGGATAGGGTGTGAAGAGCAGGATGGGGTGGGATGGATGGGATGGGGATGAATTATGTTGGGTTGAATGAGTTGGGTTGGGTTGGATGAGTTGGGTTGGATTGGTTGGGTTGAGTTGGGTGGGTTGGGTTGGTTGGGTTGAGTTGGGTTGAGTTGGGTGAGTTGGGTTGGATGAGTTTGGTTGAGTCGGGTTTGTTGGGTTGGGTTGGGATGAGTTGGGTTTGAGTTGGATGAGTTTGGTTGAGTTGGGTTCATTGGGTTGGGTTGGGTTGGATGAGTTTGGTTGAGTTGGGTTCGTTGGGTTGGGTTGGGTGAGTTGGGTTGGATGGGTTGGATTGGGATGAGTTGGGTTTGAGTTGGATGAGTTTGGTTGAGTTGGAATATGAGGGGTGGCGCTGGGATAGGTCGAGTTGGGTTGGAATTGAGTTTGGTTGAGTTGAGATGCATTGGGTTGGGTGAGTTGGGTGGGTTGTGATGGAGTTTGGTTGAGTTGGGATGAGTTGGGTTGAGCTGGGATGGGTTGGATTGGGATGGAGTTGAGTTGGGATTGAGTTGAGTTGAGCTCAGTTGGATTGGGTTGAGTTGGGATTGGTTGGGTTGGGTTGAGTTGGGATGGGTTGGATTGGGATCAGTTGGGTTGGGATGAGTTGGGTTGGGATCAATTGGGATGAGTTGGGATTGGTTGGGTTGGGTTGAGTTGAGCTTGGTTGATTTGGGTTGGGTTGGGTTGTGTTGGGATGGGGGGGTTTGGGTTGGGATGAATTGGATTGGGATGAGTTGGGATGAGTTGGGATCGGTTGGGTTGGGTTGTGTTGGGTTGGGTTGAGTTGGGATCGGTTGAGTTGGGATCGGTTGGGTTGGGATGAGTTGGGTTGGGATCAATTGGGATGAGTTGGGATTGGTTGGGTTGGGATGAGTTGAGCTTGGTTGAGTTGAGTTGGGTTGGGTTGGGTTGGGATCGGGGGGGTTGGGTTGGGATGAATTGGATTGGATTGGGATCAGTTGGGATGAGTTGGGATCCGTTGGGTTGGGTTGTGTTGGGTTGGGTTGGGATCGGTTGGGTTGGAATCGGTTGGGTTGGGATCAATTGGGATGAGTTGGGATTGGTTGGGTTGGGATGAGTTGAGCTTGGTTGAGTTGGGTTGGGTTGGGTTGGGATCGGGGGGGTTGGGTTGGGATGAATTGGATTGGATTGGGATCAGTTGGGATGAGTTGGGATCCGTTGGGTTGGGTTGTGTTGGGTTGAGTTGGGATTGGTTGAGTTGGGATCGGTTGGGTTGGGATGAGTTGGGTTGGGATGAGTTGGGTTGGGATCAATTGGGATGAGTTGGGATTGGTTGGGTTGGGTTGAGTTGGGATCGGTCGATTTGGGCTGAGTTGGGATCGATCTGAACCGGTCGGGACCTTCTCCCCCGGCGTGCGCGGCGCAGGGACCCCAACGAGCCGTCGGAGCGGGAGCGGCGCTGGCCGTCCTACACGGCCGCGGGGCAGAGCTACGCCCGGCTCAACGCGCGGCCGCTCGCCGTGGCCCAGGGCCTGCGCGCCCAGGCCTGCGCCTTCTGGACGCGCTTCCTGCCCAAGCTGCTCAACGTCACCGGTGAGGGGACACCGGGGACACGGGGGGGACACCGGGGATGTGGGGACGTGGAGGGACGTGGGGAGGTGACACCACGGAGGTGGGACATGGACGTGAGGATGGGGGGACACCGGGGACATGGGGAGGTGGCACCATGGAGGTGGCACCATGGAGGTGGACATGGACATGGACATGGACATGGGGGAACATTGGGGACACGGGGAGGTGGCACCAGGGAGGTGGGACATGGACGTGGACATAGACATGGGGACACATGAGGGACATGGAGACATGGAGGGATGTGGGGAGGTGGCACCATGGAGGTGGGACATGGATGTGGACATGGGGACACATGAGGGACACGGGGAGGTGGCACCAGGGAGGTGGGACATGGACACGGACATGGATGTGGACATGGGGACACGGAGTGACACGGGGAGGTGGCACCACAGAGGTGGCACCATGAAGGTGGGACATGGACATGGACATGGGGGAACATTGGGGACACGGGGAGGTGGCACCAGGGAGGTGGGACATGGACGTGGACATGGGGACACATGAGGGACATGGAGACATGGAGGGACACGGGGAGGTGACACCATGGAGGTGGGACATGGACACGGACGTGGACATGGACATGGGGACACGGAGGGACATGGGGAGGTGGCACCATGGAGGTGGCACATGGACATGAGGATGGGGGGACACTGGGGACACGGGGAGGTGACACCGTGGAGGTGGGACATGGACACGGACGTGGACATGGACATGGGGACATGGAGGGACATGGGGAGGTGGCACCATGGAGGTGGCACCACGGAGGTGGCACCATGGAGGTGGCACATGGATGTGGAAATGGGGACACGTGAGGGACACGGGGAGGTGGCACCATGGAGGTGGGACATGGATGTGGACGTGGACATGGGGGGACACCAGGGATGTGGGGACATGGAGGGATGTGGGGAGGTGACACCAGGGAGGTGGGACATGGACATGGGGACACATGAGGGACATGGGGGAACATTGGAAACACGGGAAGGGGGCACCATGAAGGTGGGACATGGACATGGACATGGGGACATGGACATGGGGGGACAGCAGGGACATGGGGACATGGAGGGACATGGGGAGGTGACACCGTGGAGGTGGGACATGGATGTGGGGTGGACATGGGGGAACACTGGGGACACAGCGAGGTGGCACCATGGAGGTGGGACATGGACACGGACGTGGACATGGGGACACATGAGGGACATGGAGACATGGAGGGATGTGGGGAGGTGGCACCAGGGAGGTGGGACATGGACGTGGATGTGGGGGACATTGGGAACATGGGGAGGTGGCACCACGGAGGTGGGACATGGACACGGACGTGGACATGGACCTGGGGACACAGAGTGATACAGGGAGGTGGCACCATGGAGGTGGCACCATGGAGGTGGCACATGGATGTGGACATGGGGACACATGAGGGACACGGGGAGGTGGCACCATGGAGGTGGGACATGGACACGGATATGGATGTGGACATGGGGACACGGAGTGACACGGGGAGGTGGCACCATGAACGTGGACATGGATGTGGGCATGGGGACACATGAGGGACACGGGGAGGTGGCACCACGGAGGTGGCACCATGAACGTGGACATGGATGTGGACATGGGGACACATGAGGGACACGGGGAGGTGGCACCACGGAGGTGGCACCATGGAGGTGGGACATGGACGTGGACATGGATGTGGACATGGGGGGACACGGGGAGGTGGCACCATGGAGGTGGGACATGGACACGGGGGGACACGGGGAGGTGGCACCACGGAGGTGGCACCATGGACACGGACGTGGACATGGACATGGGGACATGGAGGGACATGGGGAGGTGGCACCATGGAGGTGGGACATGGACATGGAGGGACATGGGGAGGTGGCACCACGGAGGTGGCACATGGATGTGGAAATGGGGACATGGAGGGACATGGGGAGGTGGCACCACGGAGGTGGCACCACGGAGGTGGCACCATGGAGGACCTCGAACCTTTTGGGGGCTTTCGGTGCCTTCAGAGAGTTTTTCGGGAGGTTCCAGGGGGTTTTTGGGATCCCCGGAGCCGATTTTGGGGTCCTCGCGTTGATTTGGGGTTCGGGGGGGGGGGGGAGGGGGGCGCGTTCCCAGGGCTGGCGGAGGAGGCGGAGCAGCAAAAGCCCCTGGAATTTTGGGTGGATTTGAGGTGGATTTGAGGAGCGGATTCTGGGCAGGATTTGGGGCGGATTTAGGACATTTTGGGTGGCTTCAAGGAGTTTTTAGGGTGGTTTCTGGGGGTTTTTTTTGGGGTCGCCGGTTCGGATTTCGGGGTCCCCGCGCTGATTCGGGGTTTCCCAGGGCCGATGGAGGAGGCGGAACGCCAGTGGCGCCTGGAATTCCACCGCTGGAGCTCGTACATGATGCGCTGGAAGAGCCAATTCGAGCTCTACAGCCGCCAGGAGCGCTGCCAGCCCCTGTAGGGCCCCCCCAAAACCTCACCCGGGGCACCCCAAAACCTCACCCGCACCCCAAAACATCCCATCCCCCCCAAAATCCGCATTGAAATCCCCCCTCGGGAACCCCAAAATTCTCGGAGATCCTTCCCCAAAGTCTCACGGTCACCCCATGTAGGGCCTCCCCCCCTAAAACCCACCCGGGGCACCCCAAAATCCACCCGGGGCACCCCAAAATCCACCCAGGGCACCCCAAAACCTTCAGCTGCACCCCAAAATCCATATAAATTTCTTCTGGCATCCCAAATTCCTGGGGTTCCCCCCCCCAAAAAGCTCCACGGACTCCAGGAGTGGCGTCACCCCCTCCAGGGACACCCCAAAAATCCCTCCCAGACCCCCCCGCTCCCCAAATTCTGCTCCGACACCCCCAAAATCCTGCCCAGACACCCCCAAACCACCAAAATCCACTCCAGACACCCCAAAATCCACTCCAGACACCCCCCCCCAAAAAAACCCCCAGACACCCCCAAAAAATCCCATCCAGGCACCCCAAAACCAACCTCAGACACCCCCAAAATCCTCCCGGACCCCCCAAAATTCCACTCTGACACCCCAAAATCCTGCCCAGACACCCCCAAATCCCCCCCCCCTCCCAGACACCCCAAAATCTCCAGGGTGCCCCAACCCCACCCCAAAAATCAACCCCCAAACCCCACCCCCCCCAGGACCCCCAAAATTTGGGGGGTCCCCCTTCCCCTCCCCCCTCAGTGTCACCCCAATAAAGGCTCAAACCCAAACCTGGCTCTGGTGGGGGGGGGAAGGGGACCCCCAAAATCTTGGGGGGGGGGACCCCAAATTTGGGAGGGGGGAGGGACCCAAAACACGACATGGGGACAAAGGGGGGGCACCCCAAAACTTTATTGGGGGGGGGTGACAAAGGGGGGGCCCCTCCCCATTTCAAGGGGTGGGGGGGACCCCAAAACTGGGAGGGGGAATTTGGGGATCCCCCCCTCCCTCAAATTTGGGGGTTCAGGGAGGAATTTGGGGCTTTGGGGAGGGGGGGGTCCCAGGTGGGTTTTTTGGGGGGGGGTGTCCAGGAGATTTTGGGGACCCCCTCCCCTCAAGAAGTTTTGGGGTCCCCCAAAGATTTTTGGGGGGGTCCAGGGGGGGCTCCGACTTCAGGCTGCTGGAAAAAGGGGAAGGGGTGAGGGTGGGGGTCCCAGGACCCCCCAAAATTTTTGGGTTGGGGGGGTCCCCTCAGGGGTTTTGGGGACCCCCCCCCCTCCCCCCCACCGTACCCTGGTCGAAGTTCAGCTTCTTGGGGGGGGGGTCCCCAAATCCTTCGACGTCCACGAGGTCCCCGGGAGGGTCAGAGTCACTCGGGGGGGGCTCTGAGGGGGACCCCAAAATTAATGGGGGGGGGGAAACCCCAAAATTAAAGGGGGAGGGGCCCCAAAATTAATGGGGGAGGGGCCCCAAAATTAAAGGGGGGGACCCCAAAATTAAAGGGGGGACCTCAAAATTAAAGGGGGAGGGGCCCCAAATTAAAGGGGGGGACCCCAAAATTAAAGGGGGGGGACCCCAAAATTAATGGGGGAGGGGCCCCAAAATTAAAGGGGGGACCTCAAAATTAAAGGGGGAGGGGCCCCAAATTAAAGGGGGGGCCCCAAAATTAAAGGGGGAGGGGCCCCAAAATTAAAAGGGGGGAACCCCAAAGTTAAAGGGGGAGGGACCCCAAAAATAAAGAGGGAGGGACCCCAAAATTAAAGGGGGAGGGGCCCCAAATTAAAGGGGGGGACCCCAAAATTAATGGGGGAGGGGCCCCAAAATTAAAGGGGGGACGCCAAAATTAATGGGGGAGGGGCCCCAAAATTAAAGGGGGGGGACGCCAAAATTAAAGGGGGGGACCCCAAAATTAAAGGGGGAGGGGCCCCAAAATTAAAGGGGGGGACCCCAAAATTAAAGGGGGAGGAGCCCCAAAATTAAAGGGGGGGGTCCCAAAATTAAAGGGGGGGTGTCAAGGTTTGAGAGTGACCCCAAAAAGGGAGGGGGATCTAAAGAAGGGGGGGGAAGGGGAGAGACCCCAAAATTTAAGGGGGGGGGGCCAGGGAGGATTTGGGGACCATGGGGGGGGTCCCCAAAATTTAAGGGGGGGTCAAGAAGAGGATGAGAACAATGGGGGGGGACCCCAAAATTAATGGGGGGGACACCCCAAAATTAAAAGGGGAGGGGGGCAGGGAGGGCTTTGGTTTGGGGGGGGACCCCCAAAATTCAAGGGGGGGTTCCCAAAATTTAAGGGGGAGGAGGGGCCAGGGAGGATTTGGGGACCATGGGGGGGTCCCCCAAAATTAAAGGGGGGTTCCCAAAATTTAAAGGGGAGGGGTGTCAGGGAGGATTTGGGGACCCCCAAAATTAAAGGGGGGGGAGGGTCAGGGTGGGGATGAGAACAATGGGGGGGGCCCTCAAATTAAGGGGGGGGGGGGTCAAAAATGGGATGGCAACAATGGGGGGGGGGGACCCCCAAAATTAAAGGGTGGGGGGGGCCCCAGAAAGACCCCAAAATCCACAGCGGGGGGGAGGGGAGGGGGTGAAAAAAAACCCCCAAAATTAACAAAAGGGGGGACGGGGAACACCCCAAAAAAAAACCCCCCCAAAATCCATTACCTGCCACCTTCAGCTTCTTCCCGGGGGGGCCCTTGAGGGTCGTGGGGGGGCCCCCCCAGATCCCGGGGGGGCTTTTCGGGGTCCCTTTTTGGGGGAGTCGGCGCCGGGGGGGGGGCAGGGGGACCCCGCTGTCCTCGTAGGCTTTGCGCTTGGCCGCCGCCTTCAGCTGCGCCCTGAAGGGGAGGGGGGTCGGGGGGCGTGGGGGGGATTTGGGTGGGGGTCGGGGGGGGGGATTTGGGGGAGGACACCCCAAAATCTTCCCTCGCCCCCCCCAGGACCCCCCCCAGAGCCCCCCCTCCCCTCCCTTACACCGTGCGGTCCTTGATGAGGGCGCTCAGGCGGTTCAGGTCCTCCCCGAATCGGGACACGGCCCCGCGGAGCAGCGACAGCTCCGGCTCCGTCCAGCGGGACCTGGGGTTTGGGGAGGGGGGGATCCCGGGAATTTTGGGGGGATTTGGGGGGATTTGAGTGAATTTGGGGCGATTTCGGGGGTTTTTGGGGGGTTTTAGGGGGGATTTGGGGGGGTTCGGGGCGGTTCATGTCCTCCCCGAATCGCGACACGGCCCCGCGGAGCAGCGACAGCTCCGGCTCCGTCCAGAGGGATCCCGGGAATTTGGGGGGCTCTAGAAGGGGTTTGGGGGGTCGTGGAGGAGATTTAGGGGGGATTTGAGTGAATTTGGGGCGATTTCGGGGGTTTTAGGGGGATTTTCGGGGGTTTTAGGGGGGATTTTGGGAGGTTCAGGTCCTCCCCGAATCGCGACACGGCCCCGCGGAGCAGCGACAGCTCCGGCTCCGTCCAGCGGGACCTGGGTTTGGGGAGGGGGGGATCCCGGGAATTTTGGGGGGATTTGGGGGGATTTGAGTGAATTTGGGGCGATTTCGGGGGTTTTTGGGGGGTTTTAGGGGGGATCTGGGGGGGTTCGGGGCGGTTCATGTCCTCCCCGAATCGCGACACGGCCCCGCGGAGCAGCGACAGCTCCGGCTCCGTCCAGAGGGATCCCGGGAATTTGGGGGGCTCTAGAAGGGGTTTGGGGGGTCGTGGAGGAGATTTAGGGGGGATTTGAGTGAAGTTGGGGAGATTTCGGGGGTTTTAGGGGGATTTTCGGGGGTTTTAGGGGGGATTTTGGGGGGTTTTTGGGGAGGTTCAGGTCCTCCCCGAATCGCGACACGGCCCCGCGGAGCAGCGACAGCTCCGGCTCCGTCCAGCGGGACCCGGGGTTTGGGGAGGGGGGGATCCCGGGAATTTTGGGGGGGTTTGGGGGGATTTGAGTGAATTTGGGGCGATTTCGGGGGTTTTAGGGGGATTTTCGGGGGTTTTAAGGGGGATTTGGGGGGTTCAGGTCCTCCCCGAATCGCGACACCGGCCCCGCGGAGCAGCGACAGCTCCGGCTCCGTCCAGAGGGATCCCGGGAATTTGGGGGGCTCTAGAAGGGGTTTGGGGGGTCGTGGAGGAGATTTAGGGGGGATTTGGGGGGGATTTGAGTGAATTTGGGGCGATTTCGGTTTTAGGGGGATTTTCGGGGGTTTTAGGGGGGATTTTGGGAGGTTCAGGTCCTCCCCGAATCGCGACACGGCCCCGCGGAGCAGCGACAGCTCCGGCTCCGTCCAGCGGGACCTGGGAGGGATCCCGGGATTTGGGGGGTGGAATCCCGGGAATTTGGGGGGACCCCGGGAATTTTGGGGGGCTGGAGAGAGTTTGGGGGGGTCGTGGAGGGAGTTTAGAGGGGTTTTAAGGGGATTTTAGGGGGGCTTGAGGGGCTCTAAAGGGGGTTCGGAATCGGGACGCGACCCCATAGAGCAGAGACAGCTCCAGATCCGTCCAGAGGAATCCCGGGAATTTGGGGGGGATCCCCGGAATTTGGGGGGATCCCGGAATTTGGGGGGGATCCCCGGAATTTGGGGGGGATCCCGGAAGGGATT